>NW_009931393.1:22554-141105 GCF_000696875.1 Nestor notabilis | reverse complement strand
GGGAAAGACCATACCTTCTGCTCTGTATTTTTCCAAGAAATGTAGGCTGATGTTTATAGTTCTGAGCAAAGCTCCAAGTGGATGGAAAAGAAACAACTGAGCAGATTTAGAATATGACAAAATTGCTCCTTGATCCACTGAAGTAAGTGAAGGAGGCTGGGGGGAATCTATAGCAATGAAGATCCCATTTTGAGAGGTTACTTCTAAACTAATCGCTGATACTTAATTGACTTATACATCTATTTTCAGACTTTGGAATTCTCTTGCATGCCTCAGCCTTTTTAATCACCAGCTGCAGCTGTGGCTGGAAGAGCCACGCACAGTGCTGCTAGCTAGTTTCTCTCTGTTCTTCACATGAGAAGGTAATGTTATCAGTTTTTTTTCACAGAGTTTCTTTTTTTAACTAAGCATGAAAGTTCTCGTGAACATCAAAATGTTGAATTGCTCATTTTGATTGATTTCACCTACATAGGCCTTCCTATTAGTATCTCCTGCAGAAATGTCCATCTCAGCTAATTTCCTGGGGTTTTGTCAGAAAAAAATGTGAGCAGAAAAGTTTTTAAACAAGTTATAATGAATTGATTGGGACTTCAAGCTCTTTTGTACACAAGCTGAAACTTGTACATGGCTTTCAAGCTCTTCCTTTCCTGATTTCACAAAGTCCCCTTTGTTTCTCTCTAGTCTTGATCATAATTAGTGTTTTTCCTTCCAGTCATTTTTATACAGAAGCTGTGTATTACTTCTGATTCCTTCCACACAGCCAGAGTATCTGGCAGAGTGTAGATCAATCTTTTTTTCATCTAACTCTCATGAACTTTTCAGTAGGCCTTTTTTTTTTATTTTTCAGTAGGCTTTAATAAGGCATGTCTGGAAGTATGGATAAAGATGTCATATAGCTAAGCTACAGTGGAGGCAGAATAGAGAGATATGAAAGCAAGGTGGCTGGAAAATACTCTGCTGAGCAAACACTGTGTTCCCTGAGTTCATGTTCTCACAATAGTGTTGTAGTGCCTGGTATTGTCTAGAAATGTAGGTACTTCTGGGAAGACACTTTTTTTTCTGAGAACCTGAGTCACACACTGTTTGGTCAGCAATATTTCAGAGGCTAGCCTAAGAAAAAGGTCACTGCTGAGATACTGTCAGCTGAGAAATAGTGGTCCTCCTACAGCACTGATGTGGTTATTACAGCTTCTTTTTTTTGGGAAAGAGAATGAATGTTTTCTGGAAGCCAGCTGAGGCAGACTCAGGCTCTGCTGCTTTTCTATTACTAGGAAAGACTTTCTGTAAACAACAATGCATTCAAACTAATAAGAAGGTTCTAATTGACAACATGACTAATGATGTACCATTTATGTTTTGGGTTTGGTAGATGGGATTTATCATTGCTGGTGAAATCCTCCCTCCCATACACTGCCTCATTTTTATCCAACTTGTAGAAAAAATTTTGCTATGGGTTCCTAAAATGTACTTCACTTACCCCCTAAACACCAGGTAAATGTAGCATGAGATGTGTTATTAAAAATGACACTTTTTTTTTCTTTTTTTCTTTTTTTTTTTTTTTTTTTTTGGTGGGGAAACATCCTTTCCTTTCCTACATACATTTTTCAGGCATACAAACATCTTGGTAATGGTCTCATCTTTTCCACACACACAACATCAGCTTTTTCCCATGGATTTATACCTCAGAGCAATGGCAACAAAAAGTTCCTGCACAAAATGCACCAAGACGTTACACTGTTATCAATTTCATGCCAAGGTATTTTATTTCCTTCCAGCTACCTCCTTTTCCTTCCCATTTATCAAGCTAAATAGTGTGGTTTGCAACTTGTGAAAACATTTGCTTCAAACTGCAGCAGGTAACCAGAAGCAAACAGCAGTAACAGGGTTCAACTCTTATAAAGATACTGATACAGCCATGATGGAGAGTAACATTGCTTATCAGAGGCCTGAATTTCTTAAGACATGATGGGGATAAGGAATAACAGACAGCTGGTCATGACACATTAGAAGGTCAGCTTGAAATATGTCATGCAAGTACTTCTATTAGGAGTCAAAAAATACATTATCATAATTTCATCCTTCAGATACACGTAACAGAAGAAATTCCCTTTTTTTATGAAGAACAACACACCATCTGATATGAGAAGCTGTATCCAAGCCCTGATTGTTTCTGACTGTAAGATTCTCACAGGCAAACAGTAACAATTCAGTAAATGCAATAAAGAAAAAAAAGTTCAGTGATGCTTCTTGCACCATGTAAGTTCCTGCTTTAATGAATACTGCCACATTCCACATCTCCCCTAAAGTGCTGTCTTCCTTTACCTCTGCCAGTCAAGATTGTACATAGATTTCACCTTCTAGTTTCTTGCAGATATTGTTATACTTCTGTCTAACAATACTAATAGGAGGCAATGCCCTTTTTATTTGTAGGACATGAAGCATATCATGGTGTAACTGATGAAGACTGTGCCAGGAGCAGGTTACAAGGCTGAAGCTGGACAGGCCGGTTTTATCTTCTTTCACTCACCACATTCCCAAATTTGTAACACTCCAGAAAAGATACTAGGGTCACAGTGTAACAATATTTAAAGAACTAAGGGAACCGCATGTTCAGGAGTTCCTATTCATTTGGCTGTCTCTCTTGAGATAAATCAGCTTTGGGTGTTCAGATGCATGTGTATGTATAGTCCTTTGAGTATCCAGTTTGGACAGTTTTTGAAACATAACATCCCAGATATCATGTAAGGCACACGGTAAGCCTAAATAAACCCACAGGACACACTCTGTGAAACGCTGAGGACTACCAAGACAGGAGTATCTAGAGATGCTCAGTATCTCTGAGACTTGCAACCCCTCTTTCCTCACCTATCTTCTCTTGATCAGAGTGGTGACCCCTCTTTGCATATACTTTAGATCCTCAGGGGGAAAAACAAACAAATAAACAAACATTCTCTTTAGATCAACTATTCAAAGAAAGTAAGTGCTGAAGTACTCCTTAACCACAAAGATCTCCACAGAAGAGATTTATTTTAATCTCAGAGTCAAAGCCTGGAAATAAATCCACAAGCATGGCCCCCATTACCAACTCCCTGCCACTAGATGGCAGAGAAGCTCAAATATTAATCTACGTTTTGTTCTTTTGCTATAAAACGGTTAGAAAATACTGCTAATAAAAGGCAATCTTTAATGCGTTTTTCGCCTGTGCATACTCAATGAACTCTGATTTCTCTCATACTGTTTGCTTTCAGTTCAGATGGATGAGTGAAGAGGATCCAATTACAACGACTTACCTAAATTTCTGAAACAATGCCTGTCAGTGGCAAAGATACCAAGGGAGCTGAGGGAAACCAAGAACAGTGAGATACAGTGGACTGTTACACAAAACAGCCAGGAAATTTCAGTACCACCAGTTTATTTTACATCTGCATAAAAGTAGTGTCTTTACTGTTAAATCACTTAGGAAAAGACTGTTATATTATGGTTGCATACCAGTATCATGACAGAGTTTAGAGGCCAAATGAAGTCACAGTGCCCGTGTCCAGCATTACAGAAATGCTTTCATATCTCCCAAGATTTAAGTATAAAATGAGACACAGGAAGTAGGATGCCATTTAATTCATCACAAGGTATACCTGTATCCTGCTCACGTAAATAACCAAAAAGCTTATCTCACAACTTTATATGCCTCTTCTCACTCTAGTTGCTGAATTTAATCCCTTCTTATGGTGTGGGTACTAGACTACTAAACTTTCCAAATGCAAACTCCCATAGTGCTTGTCATAGCTAAGCTCTATGTTAGTAACCCTTTTCCTTTCGATAGCAGTAAGAGCCACTGCCAGTGATGTTCCCAGCTTAAATTTCCACAAGCTGAGCCCTTCAGCATAGGATGCAAAAGCCTTCAGCAAGAGCCTATATGCTTACCTTACATATAGCATTAAACAAGCCTGAAGTCTAGGAATGGAGTGTAAATGTAATCATAAAAACCATGAGGCACAGTCCTGTATGAGCAAATCCTGGAAAGTCTTCTCCCTAAGGTAGAAGTAAATGATAAGAGGTAAATGATGGAGGGAAGGGGATGGAGCATGCACAAACCAGCAATGCTAGGGGACCTGAAACCAAAAAACTGCAGCCTCAGAGGCCTCTGATACCCTTTGTTTTCACTTTGTAAAACATTTCTAATAGAAAAGTCTAAACATTAGTAAATGTTTATGTTAGGAGATGTAGCACTCATTTCTGTTCCTGCCATTGAAGAATGTATGTCACTTCTAAAATACCACCCTTTTATTGAATCAAATGTTTCACACATACACCCAGGATTCTGTGGGGCGCTTCATGAGGGCAAGTAGACAGAGAGGTCCCTGATTTATTCACCAGCACTGCCACCCCCAGCACAGCTACCGGGTCCCCACCAACCCCACAGGCTGCAGGCAGAGCCGGGGCTGTCCCCATTCTCTTGCTGCCGGAGAAAGGAGCCAGAAGGTGGAGACACTCTACAGCAGCCGAAGCTCAAGCCGCTTGCGGAGCAGGTCAGCTGCAGTGTGGCTGGGGACAACACAGCAATATGCTTGGGAAGAAAGGAAGACACACACACACAGAGATAATACTTAGAAATTCAAGAACAAGTAAAAGCCAATAAAGTACACGTGATCAGACCTCAGTACAGAATAGAACTGAGGAAATTATTCAGAATGCTCAATTTGTCCTGCAGTTTTCACTGCCTTCCTTTCTGTGAAAAATGTTCAGAGCACCATTTACAGCACATCTTTCATGACTAAATGACTAACAGTACTTAAAGAATTCCCATGAAGTCCTGAATTTTTCTTTGTATCAATTGATTAAACAATTTCTATGTATTAGTCTGAAGGCTGAATTACAAATGTCACAACTAACCAGTAGATTGAAATTTCCTTACTTTCAAGTTTTCTTTAAAGTTCTGCAATGTTCTTCTGGTGACTGAAGTTTAATTTTTTCTCAAAAAGCATCTTTGCTTCAACATACACATTGCAAAGGAACCTAAAGACGAGCAAACATAGATAATGAAGACCCCATCTCAAGCATTTTTCTTCCACCTTGAACATAAAGCATACCCACATCACCAGGCAGTAAGGTGGATGGATATACATGTGCACACTAGTCTTAAAGGTCAGTTTTAAGAGCAGTACAAAACTCTTTCTGTCTGCAGATTTTGAACAGGTTTTAGGTGAAAATATTTTCCTGTAACAAAAGATTTTGCTTCTACCAGACTTATTTCTCTCAATTTGGCTCACAAACCATGATCTTAGTAACTGTATCTCACTATACAGCAGAAGTAGTTGCAGGCACAAGTGAGAGGGGTGTCAATTGATTTTATAATAATCTTTTACTGATCGCCACCTTAAAATGTGTGTATATATATATATATATAATCTGTCAAACTGTCAACAGCCAGCAACACAAATCATAGCATAAACCATTGTACACTACCCTCCGGAATATTTTCCACTAGATGTTCATATACATTTGTTTATTTTCCCTACTTTAGTATATTTCTCTGCATTGTGATCATGCTGTTCGGTTACACGTTGTAGCTGAAAGGCTTAAAAAAGCAGAAGGTGGAGGAGAAGAAAGCATCTCAAATGGAAGAGTCAAGCCCATTAAAACCATTTTTCTAAGACATCTGCATGATGCTGATCAGTCTGGAGTTATCTGGGCCAAAAATATATCTCTCCTGAAGGCTTTCAATCTTCACTCAAAAATAAGAAACAGTGAGAAGCATGGTACAAACATATAATTATCTCAGAACGTCATCATTTTCTCCCAGCAATAATTGGAATAGACAGAAAATTATGTTACCAAAATTTGCAGTTCATTGGGAGAAATCTGTGCATGAGTCAAATGCTCACAGCTCCTTATCAGAAGAGCTGGCATCCCATGTTTGCAGAATGATAAAGCTATGCAGAAGTCAAAAGATTAACTTACTTTTCATACTAGGCAAACTTTTGCTGCCAATTATACTACTGTGAATGAAAGTAAAATCACTGCCTCGTTAGAAGTTATGCCACGTTCGTCATGGTGAAGCTCCTGTGGCTGCTCTTCTTTACTATCTCTTTAGCACTGTTGACTCCATAATGAGCAAAATTTCTGTAAATTCAGTCAATTCTGTTAAGTCTTATAACTGAGATGTATTCAAGCCTATGCATTTTGTAAAATAAAAGTCCAAAACAGAGGAAATAGGGAAGAATTTTCTTTAAGCAAGCAAAATGCTGTTGACCGACACAGGGGAGAGGCCCTGAATAACTCCTGTTCTTTTTGAGCATGGTTTCTTAGGCTACTTAAAAGAATGCAACAACTTTTCTTGGCATATACAAGCAACAAAGTGCCATCCCTGTTAGGAACCAAGTTCTTCTACCAACTGAAAAAAAAAAGTGTCCTTCTGACACTGAACAATGGAAATACTGCTTCTTTTTTGAGATGTCAAACTTTCCTAGATGTTAAATCAGAGCATAAAGTGAGGCAACCCTCTTGCAGCACCCAAAGGCACCTAAAATGATTGGTGTCCACATGAACTCCTCAAAATGTCTAACATTATTTGCAAGCAAACACTTCCACCAAATATGGGATCCACTTGGTTTGGGTGCTCTGGATTGCCCTGCCCTTCCCCCCACAGTTCCCAGTTACTTAATGGTGATAAAAACAAAACTTCACTGTCCAGCTTATGGGCTGCTGCGTTTTGCAGACCATTCTGCATTATTCTTATTCAATACAGCTTACAGGAAGCAAAAAGGCACAACTATTCAGGAAATGGGAGAGAAGGAGGACTGTAGTACAAGGCTACAGCCACCCACATGTGCCTTCTACTGATGTCAACATGATGGCATGATGGTAAGTTCCACTTGTACTGGCTGCAGCACAGCTTCCCTGGCTTTTATATTTCTACAGGAGCCACGAATCAGGAGTGGGATATTGCTTCATCGCAGACCAGAACACACAAATTGCTTTTGCCCCATGGGTTAATACAGCAGAAAGGTGGAAATGGCCAGTCACTCAGGTGTAACCCTGTCTGCAGCTGAAGGTCCTATCTCCAAGGCTTTACAAGCTCATCCCTCCTTTGCTATCACATGTGCTTTTAAGGCTCCAGTTGTTTGGCCATTTCTGAACAATATTACCATTAACCCAGTCCTCTGTATCACCTTTAAATCAGACATACATATGCCTGTTGGCCTTTATGGTACAGACATAAAGCTATTTATGCAAAATGAGGCTGTGGGCATAGTTTTATCAGTTTTGCTTTGAAACATACTGCAAGTACTCTACCCACATCCACAGAGAAGAAAAGCAATGCGACTTGCAGCCTAGTCTCAGAGTTTTGCCCAGACTTAGCTATCTCCATTTAGAAATAAACTTAGCTAGGTCTATTCAGATACCAAGATTCACTTGCCTTTACACTGGCACATAAAATAGTCATGTATCAGGAAAATACACGTTCAGGATCAAGCCTTTTACAATTTGCACAGAAAACAATTATGGCCTTTTGATATGATACACAAATATTCCAGATACTAGCACTTATGTAGCAAAAATAATCTCTGTGGAAAGGCATTTCAAGCATAAGCAAGCCTTGCGGCCTGAAGCACATAATAATTTTGCCTGTTCATATTCACTGGTTCTGTAGTTTGAGCAATGAGAGGAAAGGGACAAAAAGCTACTGGAATAAACCAGAATTAAAACTAGAGTGAAAATCTGCTCCACTGGCACATGGACATTTCACTTTCTCAAAATGTACCTGGTGGTTCAGCATCAGAAACAAGTGGTTCATGAGCCAGGCCCAAGCTAACAGAGACAGTGGAACCTGCTTTCTTCAAACGCCTCCTTTCTGCATTCTCCCGAGACAGCCTAATGTACAAACCTCGCTGGGTATTATTGTTGTGAGTCAGTCAAGCAGTCACTGTGTGTCATTCAGTGCACCAGCTGTCGCTGCACAATAGCATTCGTTCCACTGAACAATAAATTAAATCTCCCCTGAGTGCTAGCTCTAGTCTGCTCAGAGTCTGACAATCTCACTTTAACATGTGTTACTCCATACTTTGCACACTGCATGCAGGAATTCAGGGCTGGTGATGCAGACACAGGTATTCTCACTTGAAATCCCTCATAAAATGCAGGTTTCCCCTTTTTTCCCCCTTTAAATACCAAATCTGCAAGACTCTCTGGTAAAGGATGAGCTCACAGGTGGGTGGAAGAAGAATTGCAGAACAAAGATAACTCTCTTGATGGCTCTTGCTGAAACTGCTCTGCAGGAGGTGGTGACTCGCAGCTCTGCACTGGGTGTGCTTCCTGGACCTCAGTTAAGAAAATAGACACATTTTGTGGCAAAAGCAATAGACGCATATTTTCTTTTGTCCTTTTTTTCTGCAGGGAAAACTGCTTTCTTGCATCAAGGGCTGTGACATTTCTCACTTAAAAAACCCACTGCATTTGAGAATTTTGAATGTCTGGGAAGCAGCATGAAAGTATATGTGTGGAGTGGCCGAACATCACTTCTAGCTTATTCTAGAAGCTCAGTGCCCTCTTTTTCCTTCATGCTAGGCAGTTCCTTACCGCTTCTTAGCTTGTATGATCTATGCACTGCTCCACTCAATTTCTTAACCCAAAGCAAAACCTCAGCTCTTCAAACTTAGTTACTATTTTGGCCTCCTGAACTATGACCAGCTGGCCCAAAATTACCATCTTAATCCCTTACTGCATCTCAGTCTTCTTATTCATATTTAGTGTGGCTTGAAGATGATTGTGAGGATGATTATGAGGTTTCATTCAAAATTGGGAAACAGAAGACAACAACTAGGTACTAATAGTCCTTGTAGGGTAACAAAAAAGGTCGAGAACTTTAAATATGGGAGGAGGAGAAGGGGGGAAGCTACTGTTTTCAACTTTTTTTTTGCCTCAGAGCAACAGGAATTGAAATAGCCAACATTCCTGTGGGATGGCAGTACCATTTCTGATCAGCTCTGCAAGCCAGCAACCAGCAGGGGACTCTACGCAGACTGTAACAGGCCTTGGAAGACGAACAGGGCTATGTTCGGTTTCTTGCAAACTGTTTTAGTTTTGTAGGCATTGCTTAACTTTCTGTGCCTATTAGTCTTGCATACAGGCTCCTCAAGAGCAAAAAAAAAATGTTCTCCTTTGCTCAGCACTTTACACTGTTTACTGGCTACTGTCCCAAACAATAACCAGAATGTTGAAATCATTATGGTCATTGCTAAGTACTTGCAAAATTACCACAGCCCACTGTGCAAGTGATCACTGGATGAAATATGAGCTTTCCATGCATGCTTGCATATCTGATCCAAGACAAAACATGTTCAAGTAAAATACATTGTGGTCTTGCAAAAACACAACTCCTTGAGTTCGTGAAAAACAAAAACAAAAATAAACTAATCTGTGAATGTTCATCTCCATTTCCTTTTATCCAAAACATAATACCTCGGTTTAAATTTTGGGGATTGGTTATTTCAATTTGTAAAAAGTTTTTGGAAGAGCAAGGACAATAAACTATTAATGTTATTAGACAGATCTCTTATCTAATTGTCTGCAGGCATATTGCTAGCTCTGCTGGCTAATAAAACATTTACCATGAAGCAATACCTAACAAGAGATAGAAACATATAATAAATGAACCTGTTATTTCCAGCTGTTTTGAATTCTGAGAGGGGAAAAGTAAGCAATTTTTCAAAGACCCCATATTTTATATTTAAATTAACTGTTACATGTAGGTCAGATAAATTTATTTTGCTGTAATGGAAAGCCAGCTTCTAGCACCAGGTTTGGAACTGCTTCTTGTCTTTGGATTTGTAGATTTGTTAAATCTTTTCACCATGATATCTTGTATTATCCAATCCTTTTGAGTTATTCTGTCCCAGCCTCCTGCTCATCCTATTCCACTACCTATTGCCTGAAGAATAAACCAATACAATCTGGTGAGTTCAGGGGCATAAATTTTAAGCCTTTTTTTCCCATTCTTTTCCATACTGACACATGACAAGACATGCTGATGCATGTAAATCAGGAGGCTAGTTTGAAATTTATACTTCTCATCTTTAATACACCTAAGTTAACTTGTACATTTACTTTTCACAGCTTCTCTGGTGGGCACAGCTAAGTTGCCAGGCCTACAACAATGGAGATAATCAGAGATGCTGCCCAAGGCAAGAGCAACATGATGCTGTGAAGCTGGGTGAAGGTCCCTGGGCTCCTGGCACAACATAAGCAGTGATGCTGGAGCTGGATACAGTGACTGCTGCTGGTGGAGAGAAGAAAGGTGGTGCAGTGTCAGCCAAGGTGGCATGGACCAAAGACAATTTTGACAGCCTGAGTGTCCCATCTCCAAGCAGCCATCTCATTCCTTGCAGCTGCATACTCTGCAGCTGCAGAGGGATTTTTGCATGAGAGTTAAGGATACTAAATAGAATGAAAGGGAGGGTGTTGAAAACCCACTGTAAGCTGTGTCTTGGTATGACCAACACGATCAGCTGCTGCCTGGGTTGCCAAAACCATGCCAGTGTACTCCCACTGAACACACAGCCTCTCTGAGCCTCCGGAAAGCCAAACTGGGGCCTTTGAGGCACAGTGACATGGAGTGCAGGCAGAGGCAAGCCTGGGAGCCTGCCATCCTTCCAGAGTCCCTTTCCTTTTACCACCAGCTGGCGGGAGCCTCTCTCTGCAGCTTCAAGCTCAGCACTGTCACCAGGGCTCAGGGGTTTACTTGCACCCAGGAGGACCTCTAAAAGCCCAGACACTCCCCATGCTGAGATGCAGCTGGATCCTACCTTCCAGCCTGGTGCCAAGACTGTGGGTAGGACATGTGGAGACTTTCTTGGTGGGCAACCTCTGCTCCTTGAGATGGGTTTGTAAATGACCTTAGAAAAGGTCTTCAAAATACTCTTCAGAAGAAGTAATGAAAGTAGCATGAACACCCATAGTGTAATCTACAAGCATGATTCTGAGTAAAGTGGTTTTTTCTATCAATGTATTGATAGGCAGCTATCCAGCTTAGCACAGTTGATTGTCCAAAAGGTCATTTTCAGAGTAATCCTTAGATGAGAAATGAGAGGAACACATGCACTACAGTCAGGGTGGTAAAACTGTGTCAGGTTAGAGCTAACAAGATTTTCACATTTGTGGGATCCATCAGTAGACAGGAAGTATCAGAATTTACTGATATAGAAGTTTTTTTGTTTAAACAGAATTACGGAAAATTGGCTAGAGCTTCAGAAGCCAGATATACAGACAGCATAATGGCAGATGACATTTAACAGTGATGAATGTGAGTTAACATATAGTGAAGGAAATATTTCACTCACAGAACTGAGTCCTAAGCTATTTGTAATAATTCAGGGAAAAAATATTTTCCTTTTCTGTGGATAATGCAACAGAGAGGTTGTTAAAAAGATGGTAAAAAAGATTAGAAAGTGGATTATAGTTTCATTATATTTAACCAAGGCACTAAAATTTCAGCTGAAGGAAAGTTTTGTTCAGTACATTAGGAGTGTAACAGGAGCAATACTTTCAGAGATACAGAAAAAACTGAGATGCTCAGGATGATTTAGCTGGAAAAGAGATTAAATGGAAGCCGTATCAAGGACGCATAACTGAGAAATGTCTTCAAGCATGTTCTCCACATACTTTTCCTGTTTCTCAATTTCCAGGTAGAAATGGGTCTTCTCTGCCTATTTTGCAGAAAATAACGAAGAGTATTTTTTAGGATTTTGGTTGCCTGGTTTGTTTTGGGTTTTCTTCCCTTTTTTCTAATGTTCTCATTCTTCATAGGCATAGAGTCAAAATCTTCTGAAAGCAAAAGTAACCAAGATCAAAATATTCAATCCTCTCATGAGTAGGTACAGGGACAGAAAAGACCTATGTGCAGAGGGCCACTCTGTCTAGCTGAAACCTCAGGCCTTTGTTTTAACAGTCCCACATTGCCACTATAAAGATCTTTCATTCTCTTTGGCTTTGACCAGAAATTTCACACTGCACTTAAGAGACTTGTTCTGCTTAAAAAAAGCCACTTCCCTTCCCTAAAATAAGGAAAGGGTTTTGACAGACTGAGATTGAGTTGTGACTTTTGCTTCAAAAAATTCATGACCAGATCTAATAGCTACAAAAGAGACAAAAACACATCACTAAACTTAGAAAGGAATATGCTTAAAGGAAAATACTTCATTTACATAATAAATTATTAGCTATGGAAATCCTGTAAATATTTTTCAAGACCAAGAGCTAAAGGGAAACATAATGTCCCTGTTGAATTGACTTGCACAGGTTCCAAGACATCAGAAATTAATATAACATCTCTTCTACTTTCATATACTCAAGACTTGCAGTCCTAGCACAGCTTTATTCAGCAGTTTGGTGTCAGAGTTTTGTAACTGCAGCCTCTCCCCATGCCAAAACCGAGATTTTTACCCTTATTTAGAATTAGCTTCTTCCCTAAGTTCTTCTTGCCTACCACTGTGTAAGACAGCTTGCACTGACTTGCAGCAGAGCACCACAGGCAAAGCTGCATAATTAATACACCAGAAAATTAACTAACCTAGTGCTCAGTGAAGAGATTTGTTCTCGGTAACATGATTCTGAATAATCACTTATCTCTTACTTTCATTGAGTGAACAGTTTGCAAGCATCAGCAGCTATTGCAGGCAGTTACATCACTGATCTGTCATTCTTTCACGACCATACCATATGGACAATAATAACTTAAATGGAGCCTAGCAGATGTTAAGGACACAGTGCATGGCTGGGAATGCACAGATAAACTAAAGTGTTTTTGCATTAATTGAGGTGTTTTATGCTAAAATTTTTAATCTAGTAACAAAAAAAATTTTTATATGTCAACATACATGTGGTGAAAATCTGCATTGTGTTTAGTTAGAGTGACTAACAAGTCAGATGGCATTACAGAGAAATATTTCTAAGGAGTTAACTAATTTTCTGAGACTGTCTTTCCAAAAGTAACAAGAAAAACAATAAAAGATCTTTTTTTTTTAATCAGATTAGCAAAAGGTTTCATATGTAAATACTCAAAAAAGGGAAGAGATCCTTTTAAATCTCCAACTACATAAAAATTAGAACCTTTGCAAAATGCATTCCATCATTTGTTTAGAGAACAGAAGAGAAACTGCTCCACTCACTGCTCAAGAAATATACACTGAGAAAAACAAGATACTAACAACCTTTTTTAATCATTCTGAGTTTTTTTCAGTACTAGCATGCATGATGAGGGGTGCCTGAGCACCTCCTTCAGTCACCAGCACTGTCTTCAAATAGCATCCTTCTCCTCCTTCTTCCAGGCTCCCAGGAACAAGGGAAGTGACACAAGAAAGCCTGGGTCCACAGATGTTTTTGATAACAGCACATATATCCCTGTGCCTCTCTTTTTTTCCACTGCTTACTCTATGAATTACGATCTAAAAAAATAATAGTGCCTTGGTGCTTCACAAAAGGGAGGAAAAACCTTCAAAAGCAAAAAGGAAACTTCATGCTGCAATGAAGACAGCATAATGTTACATGTACACACGCAGACACATGCACAAACACAAGCACACTTCACAGCTCTAGGAGATTAATGCTTGTCTATCTTGACCTTTGGGCTGGTCCAGTACCTCTGGTTTTATGACTAATGAAAATTAAAGAGCATTCTCTGAATTTTGAGAAAATTTCTGTCCCTGTGAACTTCTCTTGGGCTAAAGTACTGTCTGCACAGTTACTTGATAACATCAGCGTTATGAGGGTTATTCTACTTCCTTGTAAATTTAAAAGGAGTTAGGATTATTGCTCTGTTTTCAACCTGCAAGCTCATTTTTACACTAGTTCCACCTGTTTCTCTTCTTACGAGAGCAGTGAAAAAAGCTTTTTTCTACTCAGGCTGAACTTGATCATACAACCCGAAGTCAGTGTCACAAATTTACAATGCAGAATCAGAAATGTTATAAGTTATTCAAAACAGAAAAAAGATTCTGTATTGAACCCATGAAACTTTCACAGTAAAATAAAATGCTGAACTGTTCATGATGCAGAACACCAGGCTGAGTTATGTAAAGCAAAGGAAGGGAGGGAGGAAGGGAGAGAAGGAGGGAATACCTACCACACTAAAATTGTTCCAAGGTAATGCAATTAGGAGGGAAAGGAAAAGCTTTCCTTGTACTGCCAGGGTTACAAATATGGGGAAGGCTGCAAGCCACTCTTTTCATATGAGTGGGCTCGACATATTTTTGGGTTAGGTAAAAGGGCTCACCAATGGACTCTAAATACTAAAAAGAGAAGTAGATAGTTGCAGAAAGCATAGGGGAGATGGGCTGGGTAGAAAGCAATGATTTCATGTATTTTAAGTGAAGGAACTACTGAAACCTGTTGAATGTGTACTTTTATGAAATTTTGATTTATTCTAAAACTCTAAAACCTAAAAATACCCTGCTGCTTTGTGACACAGAGAAAATTCAGTACTTTTAAGAAGAATGTCTTGTACTTGTAGAAAGACCTTGAGAGCAGAAAGAATTGATTTCCCAGGATCAGAATGCAAGCAAAATGGGACTCAAGGCATTTACATCTTTAATAGTACCACTGTATTCTAAGGGTTACTCTTTTCCTTCCCCTCAAGCACAGGCAAAATATCAGTTCTCTCCAGGAAATCTAGCATTCTTTGGAAAGAAAGCTGGTAATTCTAGGAGCCTGAAGTCATGTTGTGCACATGAGGTCAGCAGTAGAGTAATGTGTGTGCTTCCTGTCACAGCTTCATCTTTGAGATAAACTCAACAAATGCATATATTCCAAAACACAACTTTATCATTCCATCTCCACAGAGGTCTAAATAAACAGAAAGATAAACTGCTGAAATCCCCAAGCATTGTTGATACACAAATATATTGGTCACACATTAATATATGCATACAAGCAGCCAACTTGTTGCTTTAACATATCTGAAACAGTGCACAGAAGCTTCCCACAATTAAGCCAACCAGTATGTCTCATAGCAAAACCTCACAAACATTTGTTGCCCTTACCCTGCCTTGTGAAAACACATGTAACAAATCACTTTATGATTTGTAAATCAGGGAGAAAAAAAGTACTGGCCTCAAATCTATGAGACTTTGGCGCTGAGCAGTTCTACCTCTGAAAATAAGCAGAGCACCCACTTCCCACGTCCCCAGTCCGTAACCTAACCAGTTGGGCTGAATGCCAGCTGTATTTTTCTCACAGTAAGATCTCCTAGTTTCTCAGTGCTGCTATCGACTTGCTATAGCTCCGTAAAGAATTGCAACGCAAATGTCATTTTGAGCAAAACAGAAGAGACTCTTCTCCCTGTTTTTCTGGTTCTTTCACAGATTACAGTAGCTACATTCAGACCAGAACGTACATTCCTTCTCATTGTATCTTTGCCCTTTTCCACTGATTAAAAAGAAAGGATGCTCTCACATGTCTCTCTCTCACCACTGCTCTCACCGTTTAGCAGCATGACTAAGAGGCTATGGGGGAGAGCAGCAAAGTGATGCTGTTGGCTTCACCCCTGGCTTGTTCATGTTGTCTTCATCCTTTTCCACCTGGTGACTTGTAACCTATAATTTTGTGAGCAATCTGGGTGTTCCCAGCTCTCCCCTCCGTGTACTTTCAGGGTAATTAGTCAGCTGTTCCGGCCTTCCCTCTTCCCGGAGGAACAGCACTATCTAATTAGCTAAGGAGACAGAATACTGCACTAATGACATTTGCTGAGAATTTTAAGGAAAGAAGAGTTAAGGAGGAGAAACAAGAGAATGAAAGCATTTACAGAGGCTCAGTGTAAGTCATCATGACTCATCAGTACATCGCTGAAAGAGCAGTGGCAAACTGAAACACGGAGAAGAGAATTTCAGTTCAGAATCTGCTTCCCACTTGCAGCAAACAAACAGAAGAGAATGCAGGAGGCTATCATTGATTTTAGTTAATGGTTCAATTAGATGACCAAAACATCAGGCCTGTATTAAATGAAACAGAAAGGCTGCTGCCCACCTGACCGTATCTGTACTCTTCCATGTACCAAGAACACATATCAGTGTTTTCAGAAGAACTGAGTTTGTTAAGGGCTAAGTGACTTTTTAAGAGGAAGATTACTGAGCTCAAAAAACAGCTGTAACTGGTGCTGCTGAAGTTACTGCATGGTTTAGAAAGTGTTTTACAATTTATCAAAGTTGTGCAAGGGTTAAGGAAAAGCAGGGGAGAAGCCGTTGCCAGTCTATGATTCTTTGAAAGGATGCTGCTGCCTCTCTGTGAGGGTCCACCTACAAGGAAGCAAGCCACAAACTACCCACTGTGTCTTAGGGAAGTTGCTTTGGTTTATGGCTGTTAAAGCCTGAAAGCTGAACTGTTAAGGGCTGAGTCCCACACAAAAAAGTGTGATATGCTCCCCAGTGTTTTCCACTTTCCAATATGTTCCATCAAAAGTCATAGAGAAAGTTAATCCCAGTAGATAGCAGCGTCTCTATTTAAATATCCATACCTAATGCATATATGCAAATAAGGAAAACACTGCTTTAAAACTGGCCAGGCTGGGGACAAAGACACAGTGGTAAGAAGAGTGCAGTGCAGTGAGGGGGTTAGAACCTCCAGTTTTCACCTGCATCTCCAGAAGCACAGTGAAATTATTCTACTTCTTTTGAGTACTTTGAACCTCACAAACTCATTAAAACAGTCAAAACTCACTCAGAACCACATTTCTGTGCAACTGACTCAAAAAGTTGGTAATATTATTTAAAAAAGCAAGCAATGGCCACATAAATGCTCATGCTACCTATGGCGAATAGCAGTATCATTATAAAAATTGTATCATTATGAGACCTTACTTTTGTGAGAGTCTAGCTGAAGATACACACGCTATTCATTGTTTTTATCCTTTTTACTCTCTGCTTCCTCTACATCACATAAATTATTAGCTTTCAAGTTGCCAAAACACCTTTCTAAAAATTGAGACCATTTTTAGAAATAGTTATGATTTTTCAAATAGCATAATAGACATTTTTAATCACAACTCACATTAAGAGAATCTGTCTGACTCTACATAAGTTTTTGGAAACTGTTTAAACCAGCAAATTTATTCATAATCTGTAAAAGATCTGAGTTGGATGAAATATTGCAAAAAGCCTTTCTTAAGGATAACAATTTCAGAGGATTCAAAAAAGCTTTTGGGAATAGGATTCATCAGACAGGTCTTACTTCCCCTGCTGTACAGGACAGTGAGATTAAAGTAAAGTGAAAAAAAACAAAAAAACAAAAAACCAAAAAACCCATTCCTACTTGGCAGGTTCTTTATTAAGCTAAATTTTCCCATACATTTGAAGATAAATCAAGTAGCACAGACTGATTCAGAAGATCTAATCTTACATCTCCAAATCTCTCACAAACACAGCATTTAAAGAGTAAATATATGGGGTATCTCCCATGTACCCATTGTTTTGCAGCTATAACACTGAAGGCCTCTTGATTCAGGATGCCAGCATGTTAAAAGTTGTGCATGCAGTGAGGAGACATGCTTTTTCCAATATAATTTCAATCCAGTAATTTTTTGACTGATTCATATGAAGGCACAATCAGGGGAAATATGAGCATGTGTCCAAGTGATGGACACTATGTGGAAAGCCACAGCATCTAGTAATGTACATGAACAAGAGCTAAAGCCATTTCTGCCACCAGGACTTACACAATCTAGAAGAGACTTCAAAAGCAAAATTGAAAATCAGCAAGATGCAATTTACTGAACTGAAAGTTAAAAAATTAACTCCAAAGAGCAAATCTTAATCACAGCCGAGGGCTTCTCAGCCAAAACTGAAAAAAACCCAAACTATAAAGGGGACACATTTTATAGTAATTATTCTAAAAGTGAAAATTCTGCACAACATTGCACGGGAAAATAACATGGTTGATGTTAGAAGTAATGTGTGTCTTTTATCTGTAGCTCTTTTCCTGAGAGATCCTTTCTTTTAACTCTCCTAGAAAGACTCAGCCAACATTGCATAGCACATCCCACTGATTTTTCATAGAAGGCCAAATTTTGCTATCTGTACTTTCAAAAAGGCTCTAGTCGAGGCATTAGGCCTGTCTTCTTTCTTCAGAGCTAGGGGAGAGACTTCAACCCTTCCTTGCCATGAACTGGCCATTCTGCTCCAATGACAGGTACAGATGGGGCCAACAGTTTAATATTTCTGCCATTCAAGCTCTACATCTCCAGCACCATGCTGTGAGCTCAGACAGTTGAACATGGTCCTTGCTGTGGTTTGATGCCAAATAGCTTTGCCTTCCCCCTTGTTTTTTTTCAAGAAGTGTTTTTTGAGTTTTTCTGTTCATTTGTGGGAGGAAACAATGAGTTTTTATGGCTAATGACGATAATTTCACTAGCTGTATGCCTTCATTGGCAGGAAAGTTAAGAGCACTGGATTGGCTGTCTGAAGGACGCAAGAAGCACAGCACTTGCTAGTTTAAAATGTCAGATGCCCAGTTCCCATGCAGCTAGGACAAAAGCATCTACAGCTAGGTGACATCCATGAAAGCAGTGTCACATGGAAGACCTACAAACTTACACCAGTAGTACAGGAAACCTCAGTCACTGACTGAACATTTTTGCTTGTTAAAACCAAGTTAGCAAGTCTTGGCATCCCTGATAAAGAAGGAAGAGGTGGGGAACTATCATTTGGTGAGACTTCTTTCCAAGGCACTTGCCACTCTTAGAAGGTGCCAAACCCAAGTTACACATTCCCTGAAGGCCTGAACCTGTATATTGTGCAAAGGTATCCCCTGCTAGAGTCCCTAACCTTGTGACTATTGAGAAAGCTTCCCTGTCAATGGGCCTCCAGCTCCTGACACTTGATCTGGGTTTCAGCACCGCATTGACCATCACAGTTGCCTAATGTGGTCTCCAGACACCGCACCCTGATCTGTTCTTGCTGCAATCACACCTTTGCTCTGTTAAATGGGCATGGGCAATATCCCTTCCCAGGACAAGCAGGAGGCTGTTTTTAAGACCTTGGGTGGGGGTTAAAACACTTAGGAATTCTTTAAGAACCATATACTTGCCCTTCATGTGTTTATGGGGGATGGCTACTTGCCCAAAAGTCAACTCTGAATTTGTTACTTTTAGTATTGCGAATGAGGCAGAATTTTCATCCGACTAAATTTCTGTCATAAAAGTCTAAGTGGGAAAGTCAAATTGCTCACTCTCTTCATTATCCCTGCAAATGTTTATTGTGCTTTAATAAATGTCAGGCCTGGGAAACTGAGTGAGACCATGAGGCTTTATTTCAAGCCTATTTTAACAGCTACTTGTTTCCCATTTATGCTAATTTCTCACTCTTTAACAATGGTATTTGACCCCTGATCCTGCAAACACGTAAGCACAACTGTAATATTGTGAAAACAAGGAGCTCCATCTTATACAGTATAGTCATCAGCCCCACTTCTTGCTGGACTGCAGCCTTATTTTATAAGTCAACAGCATCACTTAAGAGACCCATTTTTGCTGAGGATTTCTCACTGGCTCATCACACGTGGATTCCCTATGCATGCCATATGTACACCCTGTTAGAAGTGCAAATTCTACTTCTTTTGGGTTTTTTTCAGCCTGTCCATATGCAGCTTAATTCTCACAGGTAACAGGCATGCTGGATAATGTGCCAGGTTTTTTTTTTCATGACATACATTAAAGGGAAAAATCACCTAATGCTTAAAAACTGCTTTGAAGATACTAGTATATAAATCCTAACTAATATTTATGTGGAATGCAAATAAAGGGTATGCTATAGTACTCAAAGTCCTTTTTCAGGTAAGGAGTAACAGCTTTATACAAAGTTCCTGAATTGTGTTTTTCTTGAGCTCCAATATCACTATAGTGCTGATCTTTCAGAAGGTAGTCTGAATTAACAGGAACCATTCTGCTTGTGATCCTTAAAAGTGTCCGAGGTGCTGCTGAGATAAGCATCTGAACTTTCTTGTGATTCTTTGAAACCTATCCAGACTTCTTGAGATTATGAAACTAAGTTGGAAATAGAGTAGATACACACTTTTTCATGTGTTGTTTCTGTTTCTTCCTGCTTCAGGCTAGACCAGGAAAACCATAAAAACAACAATTATATCAGGCAAGTCTGCCAAGTTTTCTGGTTTTCCCAGGAGCTTGCTGCTGTTTGCCCTTTCATATGGGTCTAGTGGAAACCCCAGCTACACTCTGCTGCTTTTAATGACAGGCTTTACAATTGGCATGGGAGGGCGGATGCAGCCGTGATTCCACATGTGATCAGATAATGACTCTTGCACTCTGGAAAATAGCAATACCTCATCACAACCATCAAAGAGTTGCTATTGGGTTCAAATTGGTCAAATTAATAAGAAACAGAACTTTTTATTTAATGGATGTGAACTTGATTACTTTATGATTCTGCAAATGCTATGCTTATCTAAGCAAGTTTTCTTGTCTGAATGGTTTCTTAATACTTCTGACTCCTGTGTCACTGTGGGAAAGATCCACACAGATTATTTATTAAAATAGGAAAAAACGAGAACTGACTTTCCCCCACACGAGCCTAAGCAATTCCAAGTCAGGGGAGACAAAGGTCAGCACAAAGGCAGCACAGAGCATCTGGTGACAAAGCTCTTCAGCTTATTTAATTATTTAAATAAATAATTAAATAAACATCCTCTCATCTCAACACTCCTTTCGCTTCCAACCACAAATGAGGCAAAACAAGAAGCACATAATTGTTGTTTGGGTTTGCTACTTCTTTTTCATCTTACGTGACTCTGAGCTAGTCAGCTGACCAAACTATATGTTCTACCTCTGGTCAGCCTGGGAGAGCAAACGCCCTGAAATTTTGTCTGTTTGTTTTTAATTAGTGTTTGCCTGAGATTGAGAAGCCCAAATATGTGTAAAATACTGTATTTCTGGATTATTTTCAAGAAAAGACACCAGGTGTCTTTTAGAAAATCAGTGGATTTTGACCTGATTGCCGTCAACCAAGCCTTTGCAGAAATCAGGACTTCCCTTTTCTGAGCCAGACTTTTTCTCCGTAAGTGCAAGGACTGTGCTTGTGGCTAGTTTTGTGGAAATACCCGGGGTAGTTCTTTAGGCACTTTGTCTTCTGGATTTAAGAATTTAAGACTCTATTCAGCCTAGTTCAACTGAATTTATGATTTTGATGAATTCTTGATTCTTACTTGAGCTTTTACTGCCCTTGCTAACATTACATCCATACTCAACATTGTTGCAATGTCACTGCTTATTACAGCAATGGAAACTACCGTATAGATAGGTCTCTGGATTCATCTCTGTGCCATTTGGTCTTACTCATGGTAGTAAGAACGACCGAAATCAGACTAACCTGCAGCAGCCAGGAGAACTACAGCAAAAAAACTTCTGGAATAGATGTGGCCTGTCAAGAAGACACTCAGAAGTCAACTTTGCTAAGTAATAAATTAGGAACCTGTATGGTAGGTTGTGGGTGCATATCCAAATGTAGTATAGCTGATAATTTAATAATTTAGCAGGTTGATTACAATAAAACTGCTTCAATCTCCCCCTTTAAAATCAAGGTAAAAATGTTTTGATTCACAGCTGGTGTGTGCATGATGATGGGAACAAGCAGTAAGTCACTGAGTTACAGATACTTAGCTGTATTGATTGCTTGCATTCCGCTGCTCAGAGTCTGCACAGAGAAGCAGTGAAATAGAGGAGTGAGTTTGCAGTATGTTAGTTGTTTGCTCAGCACTGTTTCCCAGTTGCATGTTTATAGTTACCAGAGTGTCTTGAATTTTCCAACTAGAGAGAACTACTTCACAGGTAAGTATATTTACAGTGCCTTAACAATATCTATGAGAATTGCTAAAAAAAATCATAGTCTAGTATATTTACATTGCTTCACTTAGGAAAGGCTTCATACACTAGGTTAGTGACAGACTGTCATTTGGAAAGCAGGGTAGGAAAATACTATATGCATTTAATCAATCTGAAAAAACCCACCTTTATCACAGCTGATATTAAGCATCATTCATAGGCAGTGTCTCAGTGAGATATACACAGTATAGCTTCAATAATAATGACTTTTGTTTCCTGCATTATGAGCAAAGAATGTTCACACATAGTCAGACCTCTCCTCTAGTCAGGTTATTATCCTTAGGTTTTAGTTGTAGATAAGAATGGTCAGACTCTTACCATTGTAATTTCTACCATGTATTCTCCTCTGTAGACCCCACATAGTGCAAAAATAGCTGAAGTGTCAAATTTCAATAATGTACATTTTTACCCACTCTCCCAGAAACTACTGAGCTTTTGTTCAAGACTAGTCTGTCACTAATGCACACAAAATTGCACTGGGACATGGGTCTTACACAGACACAGCCTCAGGTTGTGCAGAATGGTATGGCTTTGAAAAGATACAGTGTAACACTTCTTCAGGAAAATGAGCTGAGCACCGAATCGTTGGTAGGCTTCAACCACCCTTCTTCTGCCTCTGGAGTTTGTCTCTCCTTGTATTGATTACACATTCCCCAAATGCAAGGACTGCATTTTTATCCAGTCATACATTCAGAGTAAGAAAAGGGAATATTTATTCTATATGCTCATATCAATTTTAATATTTTTATGGGATAATAACTATCTTTTCACTGAACAAGTATTTTAAAACCTACAAAGCACAAGCGTAAAAAACAGCTTCCCACGAATGCGGTTGTCCAGGCAAACAGGCTGGTAGCTACTCCAGAGGAGGTTTGTCCTCAGCATTATCAACACCTGCTCCTTTCCTAGAAAATAACCCTCATACAATAACAGCTCTAGCTCACCTGCTTTTGCTCACCAACTTCAGCACAATTCAGATAAGCAGGAACTGCTACATTTAACTACATAACTCTTACCAGAAAGGGTCTTGCTGGGAGAAATCAAGGAGTAGTGACAAGGCAACCTGAAACAACATGAAGTGTCAGCCTCTCTTGCATCTTTGGTGGGTGAACACAGACACTCCAGTCTCCATTATATCAAGTCCAGGGATTTTCAAGTACATTCAACATACATTCAGATAAATATGGAATTATAAAATATCGTGAAGATATTCACAGTAAAACTTTGTTTGAAGAGACTTCTATTTCTTTTTCTGAAAATAAATCAGTTTACCATTCAACAGAAAGTCTCATAAAAAACATTCAGAAAGGTTTATCATAATATATGCTGTCCACTAACACACACTGTGCCCCATTGCATCTAAATATTGTATGTTTTCTGTTTGAGCATCAACTGACCATCTATAGTTTCCCAAATGTATTTTTCTTTTATTGAGTACATCTATATTGTTGATGTTTTTATACGTTTTGATAATACTGCTTCTGTGGTCAAGGAAGGTATTTATGTACTCCTGGAGTATACTGAGCAGCTTCCCAATGAATCACTTTTCTCCCTTGCTTTGAAACACCAAAGAATGATTATGACAGCACTGGAAAGGTGATGAATTCAATTTATCCTTCATGCTCAAGGCTGCACAGTAAACTGTGCTACAGTTAGTCACCGTAGTGGGGAGCTGGCAAGCACATAGGGTTTTATGCAATTACTACCTGCCTTTCATTGTACTTCATATCCTCTGAATGACAGTTCAGTCTTTTCAAACAACTTCACTCTTTTTTCAATTACTTACATAATTTCCTCTTCTTTTCACCCTGAAAAAACGACTTTGCACTGGTAATTTTTGTTCAGCATAGATTATACAGACCCAGCATTATAACATGAAGGGTTTGTAATTAACCATGTAGCTATATTATATAGTTTCATATTTCTTCAAAAGATCTTTTCATGCAGCAGCTTTACCTACAAATCTCTGCAAAATAATCATAAAAAATTTTAGTCTGTCATAGCAGGGAAGGGCAACTCTAAAATTTTTAACAGTCAAGCTGCTATTTAACATGATCATGAAGTAGTCAAGTGAAGCAGCTGAGATAACCCTTGTTAGAAATTGCTTCAGATGCAAGCAATTCTTACATCCCTTTTCAGTATCTTGCTTTATACTCTACCCTGCACCTTCCTTTAGTCCTGTGACAATACCAGGTAGTAACACTTTCAAACTGATGTGCTAGTATGCAAGCTTCAACTTGTGGTTTCCAGAACAACCCAGAAACCATAGTAGATGGCAGCATTCAAGAACAAATGTGACCCCTGTGACACTGACTACTGTGGCCCAGTCTAAGACAAGGGCAATTGCCTCAACTCATATGAGGTAAAAATATTAATGATGAAGATGGTGATGGTGATAGTGATGATGACTAGTTAGTCTAGAGAAGAAAACACACAATTAAAATCTGAAACCATTCACTGCAATAGGCTAATAAATCAAATCATACTCGCAGAAAAGTGCATGCCAGCAGCATAGCACAGCTCAGTGCAAATGAACAGGAAGCAGTGACCATTGATTCGGGGGTATGCTGAAGGGTTTCCTACCTGAACTTTTCACTTTTGCAGCTGTACCACCAATTAATGTTCAACCAAAGAGAAGATACAGCACAGTGACCTTTTGCAGATGTGAAACATGCTGTGACTGAGAATAATAACTAACATAAGAGATTGTTATGGCTAGCTACTGAATTGGATAAAATTGCATCACATTCATAATCCAAATGTATATTGTGGAGACAAAGTACCAGAAGAAGGAACTAACTAAAATGAGAAGTTTGGTTCTGTAGTGAACACTTTAGAGATCTAAAAAGGAACTGTAGAAGTCTATCACTTATTAGTGAATCTTTGAGGTAAACAAACTTACATCACAGAAAGCTACATAATATATGCATGTTATTAATCAGTATTAAATGCAAGGTGAGAAAAAAATGGTTCAGTGAGTCAAAATTAATTACTACGCCAACTTCACATATCAATCTCCAGACATATTTATGTGGTCACTCAGGCTCGTATTTTTATTCAATGTTTTCTCTTAGTACTTTAGTACTTAGTTCTCTTAGTGCCAAAATCACTCCTTTAAGTTTATATTCAGTTTAAAAAATGGAATCACAATTTTTTAATATGTGCCTATGTTATATGCGCCTATAATCTGGTTATCTATGGAATGTACGTGTTCAAAGTACATTGGAGAAGCTATGCAATGAGGATGGGCTCTATTTTATCTGATTCTTTACTTTTGAAAAATTGTAGTCTTATTTATGTTGAAAATCTACCTTCCAGACCAGTGCAAAACACTGATATGGTTTTTTTGTCGTTGTTGTTGTTCTTGGTTTTGTTTTGTTTTGTTTTGTTTTGTTTTTTCTTCATGACAGAAATTTGTTAAGGTTTCTGAGCAAGTGGGGTGACTTTAGGAACTTCCTGTTGTTACACTAATTCTTGCTGAACTATAAAGATGGTATATATACAATTGTTTGCAGTGTAAGTGGTTCAGGTAGCATTCTCAATAAGTGGAAATACTGACTTTCTCTCTATTAGAGGGCTAGGTGAGAAGTTCTGCTTGGAAAAGAAGGTGTACCTTGCCTATATGTTATCCCTTAGAGTGACCTTGTTTATTTTAATCACAAGAGCATCTGGAGACAGGAACAAGGAATAGTTTACTGGTCTTTCAGCAGACAAGGCCACTCTACATGAATAATTTACTGCCTAAGTTTTGCCAAGGGCAGCAAGGAAGTGAGGCTCATAGTTGGCTGAAGCACAGTGAAATTTTGACACAGTGAGTTCACAGAGAGCCTATCCCAGCACAAGCAGTTCTCAGCCTCACCGTGTTTTGCAAACTTTTGCCAAAGTGATTTTAAAGTTGGGAGTAAGTGGAAAGGTAAGCTATGGCTTCTCTTAATTTTGCAGCAGTCTAAGAGTAAGCAAGGGAAGGTGTTTATGTATCAATTATCTCTTACAAGGTGGTATTACAGCCTGCCCATTCCATTCCTGGCAAGGAATTGTCCTCATTTTTTGTTCCACTGATAACTGCTGGAGGGCTGTGGCACTGAGCAACAGCTTGGCTCCATTAGTAATGAATTCCAGGCTCTTTCAGATCTGAGGGCTTCTCTCACAGGTACAAAAGTTGTGTGGTATTGTTTACATGTTAGAGAAATTTCACTGGAAACTCATCCTTATCCTATTTCCCCACTGATTTACTAGGGAGCTCAGGCAGAGTCATCAGTCAGATGGAACACCATGCTAGTTATCTCCCAGCTGACCCTGGAAAGCCTAGTTTGACTTCACAGGAAGTTTCGGATGTATTCAGCTGGGGTAAAGAAACTAGCAAATATATATGGGTATATCGAATGTCTGAACTATTCTAGCTGATGTACAGAGCTTGTATTTTCTAAGATCCTGTTTGCCAAACAGTGACATTCACAAGAATGTTGCATGAATCTATAGTCTTACTATTTCTTTTATAATGAACAGTAAAGTACTAAAGAAAAAAGTGTGAAGTTTTGGTTTCTGTGGGGGAGCATGGCTATAAATGCTTTCTCTGAAAACATAATAGATGTTTTGCCTTTGTCGTTTTTTTAATTTTTAGATCAATTTCAATGGAATAGGAGGGAAAAGAAAGCAAGGAAACCATACTAGTATGAGGTACAGTTCAAAGAGTACTTTTAAGAAGTAAATATATATATTAAGCCCAGCTGGAGATGAAGAGGGGACAACATTAATTGAGTTCAGGTGCTAGCTTTCATTAATGTTAAAGGCAGTTACAACTGTGACACAAACACAATGACTGCACTTTACAGATAACATCAGCAACCTTATGCGTGTTGTCAAAACACTGCCATACTGAAGATGCTCAAACATCAAGCAAAAAATCTGCTTTTTGAGTTGACATCATTCCTGAAAATATTTACACACTGATGGTTTGAATTTGTACAAATCATAGGGAACAAGCTCTTCTTGTCTTAATCTCAGACCCCATCAAGAGTAACCTCCTCGAAGGAGAATAAACCTGTTTTCAAGTTTAAAGACCCTCTACATTTGCAGTGACAGATTTCACAGCCAGCAATAAGTCATACAAAAATGTAACTAAAACTTAGTTAGTTAGTGGGTTTTTTTAAGTGTTTGTAGATGTTTGTACTTATTGGTGTCAAATTCAGTAGGTCATTTTACATGCTTTGTAGCAAAATCTTCTTGCAGTATTGTGGAGTTGGATCTTAAAAGTTGGATCTTAAACTCTGTGATGCTCAGTACTGAAAACCACTGCTCTGTGTTAAGTGTATGGCTGTAAAACATAGAGAAACAGCTTTATAATGTTTCTTGATTTTTCCTGCTTTGATCCAATTGCTATCTAAAGCAGGGTTAGTGCAGCCCTGTGTGCAGCTGGGACACCACAGTAGGGCTTGCTGGGGCATGAATCTCCTGGGTCTGAATGTTATGTCTAGGTCTTTTTTTAAGCCCAAGTCACTGAAGAGAGGACCAAGATCATTCCTGGGAAAGTGAGGGGGCATGGAAACTTACAGCAGATCCCATTTCACTAAAAGGAAGGGGCTTGTAGTGAAGGGCTACAGGAGCATTATGGGCCACCCACCTGGGTTCCTGGCTCAAATACTGGGAAAGAGACTGGCATTCATATGTTGTAGTTCTCTCTGTAACATATTTTCTCTGATAAACAGAGGCAATACACTACTGTTATTTTCCAAAATGAAATTTTCAGCATTACACTGCTTATTCTTCCTCTTTACAAACATAGCATGCATGAAAAGTACTGGGGAGACCAACAGGGAAAATGTAAGTTTTGACTCTTCCAAGCAATATAACGTGAACTTAGTATTTTTATGCTGGAAGAATTGAGATAGACACACATTTTTTCCACAAAGACAATGCTGAGTTTGGGACAGTGTTGCTTTAGTCATTGGTCATTGCAAGAGAAGCTAAATGCCTTACACAAATGATTGAACAGCATGTGATTGTACAGCCTGAGGGACACCGATATGCTGTTGCCACAAAGGTCCCAGAGATCTGGGAATACATCAGGCTGTCTAAGGACCAACATTATTTCCATGGCCTTGGCAATGTGGGAAGAGGCTGATAGGAGCTGACTTTGCAAGAGAATCACAAAAGAATCCTCGAGAACCAATGCTTAGAAAATGTGTTGGATTTTTGAGTATGGTAAACAGTGATCTGGGTGGGACTGATCATCTAGGAGGGGAGCAGATGGCACCGGGGAATCCTGGCAGAGACAAGATCACATGCTAATGAGTCTTTTAAAAACAAGAAGGGGACTGGGAATGGGCAGATGGAGCAGTGTAAAGGCTGGGAGTAATATGGGCAAAAGGGGCTTCATTTTAATTACTAATTTTTTAATTGAGAGTATTACAAACATGAATCAGGTGGGACTGGGCAGCTGTGAAAGGACATCTGGGACAGGATAAAGGATGGCAGATATTTGGGGAGGAAAAGAGGGACATTGCTTTGTGAGGGTGCTTGACAGCACAGCATCATATCTGCCCAGGCCTGGAAGCCAGCTGGGGACTTCTCTGCCTTGAAGACGCTTAGCTTATCCCCTGGGTGAGTATGCTGGGCCAAGTATAGTGCCACTCAGACAATGCTTCTCTTCTGTATGTGTCACTGGGCAGTCTGTGCCATCCTCCATGCAAATACTATGTGTGTGGTTTCTGTGCACTGCAGTCTCTGTGAAAAATAAGCACAGGAGGAAAGTTGAAGTTAGGATCATGTTCTCTTTACACTTTTCAACTATGCATGTTATTCAAATATTGCATTCCAAATATTATTTGAACATTTGAAAATGTTCTATTTTAACATCTTGTTTAACACTCAGTAGAAGCAGTCTGTCATTATTTATGTAGCAGTTTGATTTGCTGTGTTTATTTAGAGTTTTAAGCATTTTAAATCAAATACAATGATCTGCTGTGTCAGCCACACTGACAGACAAAAAAACTGAAACTGTCATGTACTTAAAATAACTGTACATTTGTTATACTTGTGACTAGAGAATAATCTTCTTCGAAGAAAAAAGTGAATCAGGTCAAAATATGTTGGCCATCATGGACAAGAATGGGCTTTAATGTGGTCTTTCATGAGTTCTTAATTGAAATGTAGATGGCTCTGAAAATCAAGAAAGTTGTTAATTATAACATATTTCTGTAGTTACACATTGCTGCTGAGAATAAGGTGGTTTTCAGAACATCATTTTAAAGTGATGTTCATGAAGTGACGTGTAGGCAGAGACTTCAGAACTCTGCAGTGTGCAGCCGTCATGCTGATGATGGGTACTGTGCACAAGCTGATGCATTGATAGATTTTTATAGACATGTATACATACACACTTTTCTTACAGAGAGTAAGAGGTAGTCACCACTTACAGTTACTGTTACCTTCTGAAGGGAGCCTTATGACTCAGTTAAGACCACTTTAGCTGAAGTTTTGACACAAGCAAGTCCATTTGCACTCACATAGTAGTTATAAGCGTTTTCAGCCAGGCAGAGTAAAATGATGCTGATCATTTGAATATCAGTAGCTTCATAACAGTTTATTTCAGCCAGGGACCATGCCTGGTTTTGATATTATCCCCTCTAGGAGTACTAGAGCTTCTCCTTATTTACAAATATTTGCTTTTATAACATATGCAGTAAGAAGTAGCAATTCAGTTGCTGCAAGGTGACACAAAGTTTGTGTACTGAACTGAAACTCCCTTATAAAATATTTAAGCAGTTGCACTTAAGAGAGATAAATTGTTGACCTCATTAAAGACAGATTTGCAAATTACACCACAGAGGTCAAGATTTGCTCTGACAACGTTCGCATCTGAAACATGGTCAAATGGGTGCAGTAAGTTCTCTGCTTTTCAATTTTTACTGAGTCTTGACATCTTGCCACTCCACCACTTTCCAACCCATTAGGCCCATGATGTTACAAGGAGGAACAAGGGAAGAGAATAAAAAGGGAGAAGTATAAAGAAAGTTGCTGTCTGGTTTTCTCTGGATTTTACATTAAATTTTGTGAGAAGCAATGGTTTCTAGTAATTCCTTGTAATTCCTTCCTCATCCTGACCCCCTAAGCACATACTTTGAAAACTAAGCATAAAGCAGCTAAGGACACTTTCATTCATGCACATGCAGAGTACATCTGGTCCTGGAAGAATTTAAACACACACATGGGATCTCATGTGCTCTCTAATCTCTTCTAGCTGGCTGTGTCATCCTGCCCACATCTGTTGTCTTACACAAATATACAAATCATGGCTGTTGGCCCAGTAGGATCCATGCCTAGTTAGGTCCTATGGCTTAAATGCAGTTTTCAGAAGGGGTCATAAAAATTAAATTGTCACCCATGATACCATTACATGAGATGGGTATGCATCAGCTTTTCAACCCTGATGCTACAGCAGGGACCACCAGCTTCAGTGGGAGTCATGTTTTTGCACAAGACCTTCACCAGTTACACACAGTATATAGGAATCTATGCATTTGTCTGAGCCAAGTCTCAGTCACTGCAAACAAAAAATACAAATATGTCTACAAAATACCAAAAAAAATAGGTTTTCTTCCCTAAGATCACTCTTCATGAAAATGTTAAAAAATAATAAAAATCATTGTTTTCAAAAAATCATAAAAAAGGGAACATCAGAAGTCTTCTGCTTGCAGCAGCACCAGCAACATTAATGTTATTCCAGATTGTTTTTATCCGACAGGTTCCTTAAAGACCTACAATGGGTCTTTATGAAGACCTTACCGTGGGTCTTCACTGAATATGAAGGGTTTCATCCTTCATATTTTAACCTTCCACTTAGAAGTTTTTCTTCTAACCTAAATATCCCCTGCACGTTTGAAGTTTAATATTGGTCCCCTCTCCAGACTAAACTAAACCAAACGTGTCGTTCATGTTCTGGTTTTCATATTTTTTAAATGCTTCATGTTTCTCTCCATTAGATCTCTGCATTAATCCATAATTTCTTGACATTCAGCATACAAAACTAGAGAGTATGCTTGTCTGGACCTCTCAAATTGCAATCCATAAAATCTACTGGATGAATACCCCACTCTGTCATTAAAATCATACATGAAACTCTTAACAGTAGCAGAGCCAACACAGATCTCTGAAATCCCTTGTAATCTTTCATTTAATTTAGCAATTATTTTCTCTCCCCCCCCAAAAAAATACCTGGTTATGATTGCCCAAGTACTTCTGCGCTTATCTGAAGTTCTGTGCAGATCATAACTCTCTAGCTTGCCTTTGGGATATTGTGTGAGACAGTGTCAAGAACTGTACTTAAAGCATGTCATGGCTATCAGTTCTCACTGATAGCATGCAGTGCACAAGCCTGGTAACAAGTCATAATTCTGGAAATTTCATGCTATCTAATATTTCTGACTTTGTTGTGTTGTAGGTATTCCTTATTTGTACCACTGCTTTTCAGAAAAAAACTTCTTTGGAAATCTAGTCTTCAGTTTGTAAAGAATACTTTCAGATTGCCTCTTACAGTTATAAATATTAAATATGCAAATCCTTCAAGACAATCAGTAAAAAGTTTATGGAAAACTAGTAGCAATTTTACAGTGTTAGACTGTTCAGCAATAGGGGATGTTTATAACTCTTGCAAAGGATAGATCTCTTTGAAGTAGTCTTGTTGATTTTTTTTATATTACAGATACTGGCTTAATTGTTAATTATTTCTTTTTTCAGGCACAGACCAAGTTTACTGTTGCAATTACACAGCTGCCAGCATAATCTTCCTTCAGTTAGAGAACCTTATTTAGAACTGGATTTTATATGAAGCTGTTTTGGCTTTGAGTGGGTTTTTTTTTTCATGGTAATAGTTACCTGCTTCTATTTTAAACCAAATTTACTTTGCTAACCAAAGAAGGACCTCATCCACATGAATTAAGAGTCACCTCAGAGATGTTATAAGGGCAAATAACATTAACCTTTATTCACAAGGAACAGCAAAATTCTCAGAGCAGCTACAGCAGCTAAATATGGCCTCTGGACTGCTTTTATGAAAACTATTTCTCTAAACAGGTGACAATGCAAGGACTATCCACATCCTATCTAGGTCACATGAGGTGAAAGGTTTGCTCAGTCAAGCTCCACATCCCAACTGAAACAATGAAGTGAAAATTAAATAAACCTCTTGTTGACAAGACTGAGTTAATGTTGCCTTGACCAGGCACCAGTGTCCCATACTCTCCACATTCTGGGGCAAAAGAATCCCCATCTCAGCAGATTTAAGCAAGAAATATATTAGGAATTAAAAACCTGCCAAGACAACATGAAAAATTGCCTTTTACAGATAAAAATGAAAAATGTGGTACTGATTACTTATTTAATTAAATTTTACTGGAGGAGATTTCTTTGTACTGCTTTCTGCTCTTTTCTGCCTGCTTTCTAGATGAAGAAAGTTTTACATTGACTCCAGTGAGAGTCCTCGTCCAAATTAAGTTTCCTAGGGGTTTTACAGTGTATTTGTCTGGGGGGTTTTCCATCTTCTTCTTCCTTTTTTCCATTCTATTACCATCTTTCTTCTACAGTATAACACCCTGAACCATAGCAATACAGTAACCAAGCTGCACAGTTCAGACCACTCTTCCTACTGAAACAGAGCTGTACTTGGATGAAGATTGCAGGAAATCCTGAATCCTGACTTTTACATAGTAGTAAATTTGCAGTGAGCTTTACTAGTCCTGCTCTTCTCTGTCTTCTCACAGATGTATAGCTTTAGGGTAGAATGTATTTAATTCTGTGGCTAGTCATTTACATGCTGCAGAGGGGAACCCTAGTAGGGAGAGTAGTGTCTGCCCCAAGGGAATAGGCTGTGCTCGTGGGCACTTTTCCAAAATGCCACAGAAGACTCAGTGGAGAGCATTGTGCCTCCTCCCCTGCCAGGAACTGAGATCCTCTTTCACAAGAAAAGTGCTAAGTGTGTTCCCTCACTTGCTGGCTCAGAGGCACAGCAGAACCAAACAAGAGGTTATGCTGCAGTCAACAGTCTAGAGGCATTGCTGTTTAATGCTAAGCCATGTTTTTCTTGCTTCGCATTTTCAGCAGAGCTCCTGTGGAAAAGTTCTCAGTTGTGTCCAGGGACCAGTTTACTTTCTCATACAACAGATGTATGAAATTGCATGGCTTAACGTGACTGATTACAGGTTTGGTTTTCTGTATCTGTAGTGTTTGGTACATGCAGTACAATTCCGAAGTTTGTGAAAGAGAAAAATGAGAGTGGTATGTGGGAACACCACGCTTCAGGAGAGGGAGGAAGCAAAACAGGCATTGAAAAGGAAAACTTTGCTATCAGTATTTATCAGCATCAAGTGTTGAATTCTAGTTGATAGCTAACACCTTCAATGACCATTGTCTTTAACTGATGAAGACAAGCATATTGTCTCAAGCAGCAAAATGTATAAAAATGACTGAGCTGAGAAAATCATCAGTATCTTATTTAAACGTCAATATTAGCATTATTAAATTACTTAACCTGGTTTTAGAGCCTGTATAATATTAGTAAAATCAAATGCATGAAACTTGTGACTGCAAACAAGATTTTTAAAAGCAAAAAGGTTTTGTAGGAACAAGAAAGGTTTGGGTTTAGTGTAACTGAGTAGCTGGCACACAGCTCTTCTGTCATTCACACTTGTCTGCCTTAAATCATTTCCCTATGATGGCTACAAAAGCATTAGTAATACATGACTGAAAGCAGTCCTTTGGAAAACTTGTGCTGAGCCCTGATATACCATAGCTTGTTGTCAAGTATGCACCAGTCATCAAATGTATGTAAAGCCTCTCTCTCTCTTTCAAATGCAGTTGTAATACATCTAAGCAATTCAAAGAACATAAACAACAAAGCAGGTAAGTTAAAGTTTCCTAACGAAGCTTCACTTTCAGAAATCCAGAGTATGATGTGCAGAGCCACAGCTATACCCATGAATTCAGCAAACATCCCAGCTGCACTCACGCCAGTTTCAACAGGAATTCCCCTGTACGTTAATGGAAATACTACTGTGACTTACTGTGTACCTTGTGTTCAGATGTAAATTGTTCTACTGAATGCTAAGCAATTACGCTGGGAGGGCAGTCAGTTTGTACAAACCATAAAACAATGTAGATATTTACTTACAGCAAACCAAATATGCATGTACCAATAAGCATGTCACAATTCATTAGAAAATGTGAGATTTACAAAGCACTAAAATAATAGGACATCTTGAATCTCCCTAAACCAAGCAAAAGAGAACACATCTGGTTACTCAGCTCAAAAAGGAAAAGGTCTGAACCAGTCAAATATTATCACAGTACGAATATTATCACACCAAGCAGAGAATGGTCCCAACGCACATAGGAGGATGCCACCTCCCCCTCCTTGTTCAGAATCCATCGTAACACACTCCTGACACACACCATGGCCTTTTTGGGGTCACGAGTTTTTGAAGTGCTAAATTCCTGCTACTCTAACTTGGCTTTGACACTGCCAGGCTGTTGATATATAATACCTGCTCTGGTACATTAGCTAGTCAGAATGGCACCATCCTTATCATTGCTTATTTACTACAGCCCTGGGGCAGTGTTTAGCTCCTTGTGAACATTTGTTTTCACAAAACATTGGACAGATATGTCTGCCTGTCTGCATCCTTCCCTCTTTTAGTTTTGGAATTAAATGCTTCCTCCCTGTAAATTCAATTTATGAGTGTCTAAAAGTTTTTCTAGCTTGGTCAGTTTCAGTTACTAATTTTCTGGGCTTTACGTCTTAGTAGACATAATGATAGATTATAATGGAAAGTTTATCTCTGCATGAAAAGACTCCTGGAATGTATCAGCAGACCTGAATTAACTTACAGACACATGAAGAATCTTACTTCCAATAACACTATATAGAGAGATGCAAGAAAATGTAGCAACATGACTTTAAGTTTAATTTTAGAACAAAACATGACTATGCTGCATTAGGAATGCCCAGGTATATCTTACTGATAAGCAGTTGCATTACACATAGTCATATACTTGACTAAGGGGATTCTAATTTATAAAATAATAATGGTACTGTGCCTTTAAGGTTTCTTCAAGTCTTTTAGTTTTGCTGCAAGAACTCAAATACTCCCGAAATGTCTGCGGTGGGATGATTTGCTATGCTTTGCTGTAGCAAGAGAAGAATCTGAAGAAGGCTTTTTGGCACAGAGTCAAGATAAAAGCATGTTTCTTATATGCAGTATCTCAATTCCCTGGACGATTAACAAACCACATTTAGCATATGCTTCTGATGTTTTGAATATCTTTCCAAAGATGTGGTCATAACAATTTTTATACTCTTAGGAAATAATGAAGAAATTAATCTAGTGAAAACTGCTATATTGGATTCCTTAACTTTCAACAAGATCAACACTGCTTCCTATCAATTTTGAATATCTTGAAAAACGTGATTATGGTAATATATCTGAGAACGAGGCAGGAAATGCTAAGGGGAATACTACTCATAGCATTGTGTAAAACTCACAGTTTTATTTTTGTTCACATTATGTATTATAATAAAGGGAACCATACATAACACACCAGGATTTTTACTTTAAAAAAGTGTGACTTCACAGCCAGCTAAGTATAAAGGAGGAAAAAATATTTTAAAATTCTGCATATATGTAGGTCCCAAAGGTGGCTTTTATTTTGTTGTGGGTTTTTTTTTTCTTCCCTCTAAAGTCCCCTTGGTAGGTATTAAATAGAATCAAGCATGTGCAAACCTTAAATTTAGCTCATCAGTTATCACAACAGCTGAACCACTCCATAAAGGGGCAGGTGCCGTTGATAGTATACACATTTCTGTGCTCAGAGCTATGCTCATGGAAAGCATATACTGTACATTCCAGCTTCATGATGACACAGCTGTACCTCAGGATAAGCATTTCTGAACTGCGGATGTCCCTCATCTGCCAGGACTGCTGATGCCTGTAAGCCCTGGCTAGAGCTGGCATTGTCACCAGCAGAAATGCAAGATGGAGTGCTATGTTCCCTTACACGGGACTGGTGTTTCTAAGCACACAGCCTCCCCATTCCTGACAAACATTCCAGTCATAAAATCCATAAATGAATGGATAAAGTTCATAGAGATGTCCAGAAATTTCCTCCATGGCCATGGCATGAATTATGACAACTTTTCACAAGCAGTTGGCTAAGCCTGCTGCTCATGCTGCTTAGGCTTGCCATGTCTAAAACAGGAGACAAGAACATAAGCCATTGTATACAGGAAGAAGTGTACAGAGGAACAAGGATAATTTTAGAGAGGAGTAAACATGAGGGCAGGAAGAAAAGACAAACCAGTTCTGACATTGCAGAGCATGAGTGGCATGAGACAGCTGGACACCTCTGCAAGAGCTGCACTTCCAAACTGACAGATGTCATCAGTGTATCATCACCATTATGACTGCTGCTCCAAAGACATCTAGATGAAACTAGTTCTAGGGTCTTCCAGCACTCCAAGGACTGAGTCATCTAGACAGAGGGTACACCCTCTCACAGTGAGTCATCTCATATGCACTGTCCTTGGGGTTTCTCAATTTGCCTTTTGACTTCTAGCTGAGCATTTTGAGCAAGGTTAATTTTGCCTCACCATATTCCCAAGGAAGAGGATGCCATTGTGCAGGAGTCTCTGCTGGGAATTTAGGTCATCATGTTTCCACTTGGATTGGTGCCCCTGCCAGAGCATGCCTTTTGGGCCTGCCACCCCACAAAGATGCTCTCAGGTCTTTGAGATAGTAATTTCACCTTCCAGTCACTGAAGGGAAGGGGAAATCCCAGTCTGAAAAGTGTTGCATGACATCTCCATAGCTGGTCATGGCTTCTTTCTCAGGTAGACTAACTGGGGAGTCTTCTCCACTTAGCACTTCAGAATAATATCAGAGGACGACATACACTGGACAAAAACAGCAGCAGAAAGTTTTAAAGAGGCTATGGGAAATGCTCTTCGAGAAAAGGCCTTTCAGGCTAATTATTGTTTAGCCCTTCAGCTGGGTGAGTGGGAAGCAAAGAGGGAATGCTACATGTGAGGAAGCCATCTTCATCACAGAGCCAGCAGCAGGAGAGGGAGCAGTCTTGGCTCTGACTGAAGCAGGATAACCAGGGGAAACAAACACTGTAACCTGTTTACAGCTGAACCGGTTGTTACAAAGGATTTCAGGAAGAATGTTTTCTTCCTCCTGGCTCCAGAACATTAAGCTGGTCTCACAGGTGTATTAAAATGAGAGTGGCAACATGTGAATATGGGAAAAATACAAGGTTGGCCATAGGTTGCTGTGAGGAGATGGGTAAAACATACAAAGCTGTGGCTCCCCAGGTGGCTCCAGCATGGAGCACCCATGCAGTGCTGTTCTCAAGCACAACTGGTCTGAGCAGGACGTGTAAAGCTGATCTGCCCTGGCACCTGGAAGAGGCTCCAAGTGGGGAATAGTTAGGGGAGAAAACATTAAGTAGGACAGTTGAAGCAACAGGGTTTTTTTATGTTTGGAGGAGGTGGAGAGTGTCTAGTCCTGATTTCCACAGATCACCTAAACTGCCCAAGGTCTCCTCTAATTGTCAGTTCTGTTGTTCTTCACTTTGGCTTGATATCTCCCATGTTCAGAGTGCTTTTGTTCCATTACAGCTTCTGCCAATATCATGCTCGTCTCACAAAAAGGAAAAGAGTTCAGCACAGTGCACCTGGGCTTAGTTCACATTTGACATCAGACACTGAAATGGAATAAAATCACCCTGAACTTAGAAACTAACTGTTGGGAATGCAAATGTATTAAGGTGGCTCCAGTTTGCCCATACACCTCATCCTGGTGCTGGAAATTCAAACATCAAACCAATTTTTATTGTAGAATTGTCATTCAATTTTAAATTGCTCCTGTAAGAGCATCTCTCATAATCTAGCATTTGGTGAAATGCAGCTACACTGCATGTATTTTATCATCCCTGTAGGTGAAATGAGTAAGTCATACAGAAATGTCTGTAGCGCATTACTATGGGAAAAAAAAAATATATATATATATAACTGCTTTTCAAATAAGACAGGTTTATTCCTTTTTGGTAATAAAAAAAATCTATTTCTGAGCATGCACTCACTGAATTCAATGACATGTCAAGATGATGACTATGTTATTGAGTGCAAAATGTCATGGTGACTGGAGCAAGTAAAGGTCATTATGTCATTTTACTGCTGAGACAACTCCATGGAGCTGCAATCCAACAGTATTACATAGCTGAACTGCATGAGTCAATCAAAGAGAAGGTATTTCAGGCAGAATTTTCCTTCTCTATGAGTTTTTTCTTAAAACACAGCTACAGTTTTGTTTTAAATACTCAGTAAAAAAGCTTGTAAATACCTGTGAAGGAATTTGTCAGGCAAAAATATAATTTTTTCAGAATCTGAACTCTACTGTACTAGGCACGGGTAACATCTTAGTTGTCTTTTCACACTGGTAACCCAAGTAGCAGTGCAACTGTGCCTTACATTCAAGTGCAGAACTGACTGTTGCTACACTATAGGGGTTTTTAAGGCCACTTAATAGCTTTTATTGGAAGAAATTTTTAAATTAATTCATTTTTCACCAATTTCAGCCTTTCCTCACTTTTGCATTTTGTTCAGCTCAAGCTGTTGTTGTTATTGGGCACATTATGAAGTTCACATGCTGCACAGTCCCCTGGAAAGGCTGCTGGGGCTCTGCAGGAGCACTGGCTAGCCCCAGCAGAGATCTGCAGGAGCACTGGGTAGCCCCAGCAGAGCTCTGCAGCAGCTGAGCTCAGGCTATTCAGGTAGATAAGGGCAGCAAAGAAATGGGTTTGCAGCCTCTCTGCCCCGCCAGTGGAGCTATGTGGCAGCAGAGGGCAAGCCCCCTTTGAGACAAGCATTGAGAATGGGCTAGCTATGCAATTAAATATAACTACAGTTTTGTTTACCAGAATGTCACAGAATTTATCTCTGATATGTATTGCATCCTATTTCTTCTCTAAATGCAATTCCTGGATAACTCTTACCATGTGTTCCTCTTACTGTTGCCACATCATTTCACAAAAATATTCATTCATTTTAAATTTCAAAAATATAGGTAATCCACATCATGATTTACTTCAAATGTAGACACAAATACATCTGCACATACTTACATTAACACAGTCCCAGCAATTCCTTAACCATACCTGAAGATCTTTAAACCCATCATTATTAATCTGTTCTGTGCTCTGGACTAGCACTATGATATGAATTGCCATACCAGCCTGTTGTCAGCAAGGTTCATAACCACTGTCAAAGACGTTGTACATGTGCTGTGTATGTCATGTGTTTTAAATTGTAGGGAAGTTAAAAATGGGATAGAGAACATCCTGGACAATTGTTGATTTTCCATGCATGTGTTGACTGAGTAAATTGCACTGGACGAGCTAATAGGAAGATATTTGATTCTCCGGGGCTTAGTGGCTTACTGTTCTTTGGGACCAAGAGATGTTTCAGTGAGATCAATGTGTCAGAATACTCTTTGCACATTTATTTTAATTTTTAGTCTGAGACTGCAAAAGAAGGCGGCTGTTACTGGTATGCTTTGGAAGACACTGTTTCAGAGGATCAGTTTTGGCCAAAGCAGTAGGACTTGACACATTAAAACAACCCCTAACTACTAAGCAGCTGACTTTTCTGTAAATTTAGTTATTGATCCCTTGGTCTTAACAAACTAGAACACCTGTTGCAATAGCAGAATTGCAACACAAGTACTGCTGTGATACATGCTACCAAAGCTGCTTTGCTCCACACTTAATTTTTATTAAGTAAACTGATACTGATTCAAGTTGTTGTCAAGGTGAAAATATTGTACAATTATTTTTACCCATGCCTACCTCCAGTAAAGCACTTAGGCATATGCCTAACTATAAGCATGTGAATAGTCTCACTGAGTGGAATAAAAGGAGTTGCTTGGTGAGTCTGAAGAACTTTGTGGGCCCATTCTGTAGCTCATGGTAGTACTGCTATGTGTCCTATACCACTGACAGTATATGATAAATCAGAAATTAAGGGTCTGCATGAAAAAGGAAGAGGGTACCTTACTTCTGTCTAAGGTAAGCATGGCAGCTGCTATACAATCTCTGACATTTCACTGTGTGCTGGATAGAAATTTCAAACACACATGCACATGCATACCTCTACTGTGTTCATGGCACAGGATGTGCAATTGCTTTCCTCCAAACAACTAGATCCAGAGGACAAAACTAGGACAAACATGAATGACTGTGCCCTTCAAGCTTTCCCTGCAGGCTGACGTTAAGCAGAATTACCCTACCTAGGAACAAGTTATGCAATACATGCATTATACTCCAGAAATTATATGAAATAGCTCACTGACATTTCAAGAGGGTTTTGGTGTTCAGAAGACACCTGCCCAAATGTTAGACCTATTGTTTCAGTAAAGTGCAAATGTCCCACTCAGCATGAATAACCCTGCTGCACAGACCTTACACAAAGGCAAGGCACATATGGGAGTGTAGCAAGAGAAGAACAAATAAGAATAAGAGCACAATAACAGTATCACAGTGTCAGAGAAAAAAGGCATTGGAAATGTGCTCATGAGGTCACACCACTACTCTTCCCCTCCCTCTATCCCAAACATACGTAGACTATTCCTCACTGCTGTTTGTCCAACTTGTTCTGAAAAAACCTCCCATGATGAAGACACCACAGACTCCCCAAGCAAGTCATTCCAGCACTACACTGTCCTGGACAGTGAAAACAGACTGTTCTCTTTTACAGCAACCTTTTACGTATTTTGAGACCAGTTACATGTACTATACTAGCCAAGAACCTTGATTCTGGCTGAGTTAATGGTTGCTTTATGTTTCAGGCCATTATTGATTGCTGGCTCATGTTGTTTATTTTCAAACACTCACCTATCTTCTTTCAACTTAACATGCTCCCTGAGTGCAGCCAAAGGGTTTAGGGCTTGCACATTCAACTCACCTAATTGCTGACACCCTCCTGTCATCCCAAATATGCACATTCAAGCAGGAGCAGCAGTATGTGTGTATCCTGCCAGATGCTGGTACACCCATGGCAGGTCCAGAGGAAATACAACTCAATTTCAGACACCCAGCCATGTACACTGATGTTTTTTCTTTTTTCCAAGGTAATCCCACTGCAATGGGAGTCTTGGGAAACAGTTGTTCTCCCTCTCAAAAGCCTGCAGAAAATTTTAATTTTCACTTGGGCTGACATCAACGCCCATACGAACTTGCTGGGATATGATAAAAGCATCGCTAGTCTCAGACACCACTGGCCGAGTGCCAGAGCACCAAGGCAGTGGGGCAGGAATAGGAAAAACTGGACCAGTGTGAGGCACCAGCTGTGGCTCAGCCTTGGGAACCCGCCTTTCATGTGCAGCTGCAGGGTTTATTGTTGAGGTGGAAAAGGGGAAAATTATGTTATCTTAAAACATCTTAGGAAACAGTTGTTTTGTGCAACATTCAGTAAAACACAGAGTACCACAGAGTTATGAAATGTTGTTGAGCTTAGGCACACACACACATACAAGGCCCTGTGCATTTGAGGCAAGTGATAGTCAATCACTTAAATTCTTCTTTTTTCCCCAGGCAAATGAACAGAGAAAAAATAAATCAAAATTTTGAAATAAATCTGTGTAAGAAGCCCCAATACACTGACATTTCCTTGCCCTCAAACATTCAAGTGAAGAACCCTACGTAGCAGTGCCTAAAGGTGTTTTTTAAGGCAGTTTAGATGCATATTATATTTCAAAAGCTGTATTACAAAGATTACTGAGTTAGAATGCTTACTACTGCATGACATTTCCTAACTGAACTTCTCCAGGCTTTGCTGGAACAACCTTTCAGATGATTGTCTTTAATAACATCAAGAATTTTCCACTGAAGGTTGATAATCTTCAGGTATATCACTATCCAAACCCAGATCCTCAGGCAAAATACAGTTAATAGAAAATTTTCGAGCACTCTTATCAAGATTCATCAGGGCTCATCAACTTCCATTATGCGCAACATATTCCACGAGCCCCTCCCACTTCTGCTGACTTCCGCCACCCTCATTTCCTAGGACTCATACCCCAACTATTCCATAAGGAAATCTCCTCCTCTTCCTCCAAGGCAGCACCAGCAGAGGGAGCATTTAGAGCATGCAAAGAAAAGCCCTCCCTGCTCTTGCCATGCCTTCCACCGGTAATGAGGAATCACACCATTAAGCTTCAGGACAGCCAGTGCAGTTCTTTGAAAAATTCGTTAGCTGAACTAATCTTCACCACGTGGCTCAGCTTGGGAATAAATTAGAGGAGACTTCATCATATGCATTCCAGACACAAAGGGCAGCCTCGCTTTCACGCAACAGATCTCCCCTCCAAAGCATGGCCTTGCTATGCTGGTAAGATTTTGATTTAAATATCTATGTGGAAAAACATACCTTCCACATCTTATTCTTGGAAACAGCAATAACATTTTCAGTTAGAAATTATCTGAAAAGGAAGCCAAACTCAGCAAGGCGTCTGCTTTGGAAAAGGCAACCCTTTCAATCTGGAATTGTGCAGACCATAAAATTTCAATCCAAAGCTTTTCAAAACCTTTGGGAATAAAGTTTTGTGAAAGATGCATAGACAGCCTCCCATATAGATAAATACTAGATTGTAATGGTACTCGTTATCCCAAATAAAAGCCATAAAAGAAGCCTGTTACCCTACAGAACCCTGGATTCAGCATACAGAAGCTTTTTGTATGTACCTTACACATGTAGATCTTCACAAGGTTTAAAGAGTTATTTGGGCATCAGTTATTCTGAAATGCACTGCATATGTATTGGTCTGAGTGACAAAGCAAGTGGCAAAGATTTGCTCAGAAAACAGAATACACAAACCAGATAATTATTTGGTGTTATCCGTTAAGAATCTAGATCACAGAAAAAAATAGCAAGCTATTTCCTTGCTCACAGTTTCCAAGTTCACCGCCTGAGCAGCCCAAAGTGACCAGAGCTGGCTTGTCTCTCTGCTCACACTCTCCATCAGCTGCTGCTTTTGCCACCTGTCTGGTTTCTACTCCTCACTTACATGCATCCAGCAAGCATGCTGCTTTGAGCCAGTCTCTGCTATGACACAGTCAGTCAGTGCCTTGACCTTTTTATTGCAACCAGAAGCTATGGATCAAAAATGGTGACTTCCAGAGTTTTCACTTACTGTTACATAAAACAGGATTGTTTGTTGCTTTCCTTAGCCTCCTTCAATGAAATAGTTTCTTAAAGAGATCTGTATCTGTCGAATGAATGAAAACCGCTAGGACCTTACAGGATGATAATATAAAAGTTACTAAATACAAGGTATAAAAGTCTATATTATGAATACAAGAAATGATTAGTGTTCGTAAAACCTGAATTATTGTATTTGGAAATAAAATACCTAAAAAACACATGACAGGGATTGATGTGTTGCATTTCATTGTTTTGATCCTCTTTACAAAGTATTCATGAGCATGCCTTCTGCATACGATTGTCCCGTATTTATGTGCAGCAAATAGAGAACACAGGAACAGAGAAAGTCCAATGCCTATGCACAAATTTGTCTGAAAAATGAGTAACAGCATTAGTTGTTCTAAAATGAATACATAACCCTTAAATTTATAAAACTGCCTTGCTTAATGTACAAAACTGGCTTTTAATGTAGCTGTTAGATGAAGTCAGAGGTATTTTGATGCATTTGTGAAGTTAAATATCCATTTCCTTAAATTTCTGTATGCTTATCCAAGAGTACAGCTATCTCCTAGAGTTCTTTTTAAAACCATGTATTCTTTATTTCTCTCTTGATTACTGAATTATTTCAAATGCTATGCATTATGAAATGCATAAAGCAAGGAAGACTTCCCCACCCCTCATACACTGGAGCTGGTAGAAGCAAAGACTTTCGAGAGGCAGTTCTTCGACTGGGTGTGATACAACTGTCTTTTTTACTATGGAGGCCTAAGACAGTTGCTTGGACAAAGGAGAACTATGAAGTGAGTTCTTTGCAGTGAAGTTTGCACTTCACCTTGTGGTGAAGTTCTTTGCAGAGAAGGCTGTCTCTCTGCACACATGCAGAACAACTCCAGGCTTGGCTGATGTGCTTCTCTTTCTTCTATATTGTTTTGTACAAGCTTGTTCCAGGATGTATATTACGTTGCTTTGTTATGCAGGACAATCATTGCCTAACCTGGTACAACTCTGGGTCAAGTTTGCTATGCCAGCTGGCTTTCAATTCCAATGCTTGAATTAATGGTTCTTTAAATATTGACTGAGGGACTAGTGCAGGACAGAATATTTAATTCTGTCTATGGAGCAGTATATGATTATCATATGGACACTACCAGCTCAGTTCATCTGTGAGTAGAATCAGCCTAAATAATGTAGCTAACATTGACAAGACACGCTTTCAAAGACAAACCCTTAAGCACTTCAGTACAATGAACTAAAAATAAATCTAATGAATAAAGTATAAAGTGCCTTAAGAAACTATCCTCCCAAAATATGCAGATAAACTGAAAACCTACAGATAAAGATACTTGTATCTTGACACAAATTAAATAAGTGGCAAATGTAACATTCATTACATATAATTACAATGATGTACTTTTTCCCTGAATAGTCTGTATGTCAGGCATAAGTAACAAAACACGAGAAAGAAAGGGTGGGTAAGAAAATATAAATCTAGGAAATTAGTATAATCAAGTCCCTAAAGAGCTCAGTTTCAGGAGCACTCATATGCCATTATCGTCTGCTCTCAGGGAAAAGTATGCTCTCAGGAAAATGGGAGGTGAATGGCTGAGGGGGGCTGGATCTTAGCGTAACTAAAAGAGCCTAGACTTAATACGTGGTTTATTCCCAAATGCCCTTAGTTTGACTGAAGAGTACTTTTTTAATAGGTGTGCAAGAACATAGCAATTCATGTTTGCAAGCCATCTGGATGAACAGAGCTACACTGTCATTTAAAATGTTCTTTACAATCGATTATTATACCAATAAGTTACATCAGTCCAAGGAGATATTGTACTAGTGCTGGTAATTATCTGGAGATTTGGAGGAGGAAGACAAAGCAGCCCAGTTCTTCTCTACCTTAAATTGTTTTAAATGGCAATAATGCATCAAAATAAAGGGTCTTGCAGTGGTGTAAAAGTAGTGTAAATAATATGTGAGAACATGCAGTCACTACTAGCAGCACAAAGGAAATCCATTTTGCTAAGGAATGTCATTCAAGAGCAAGGGAAAAAAGCAGAACAGAACATCGTGGCCAAAATCGTTAAGATAATCACCCTGCAACAACAGTAAATATCTCCAGACTGAGCTCCAGCGAAGAAAAAAAATCAAATATCTGCTCTTGCAGGTGCTATCTATAACATCTTGGCAATTTAAGACCCTCAGTTTCTGGGGGGTAGGTAGTCCCTCCTGTGGAGCTATACACTCAGTACCACAGAAGAGTTCCTGCCTGCAGGATCACTCCCTCTCCAGCATCCCATGGGGTCTGGCACATGCCTGCTCCCTTCATGCTGGTGCAGACAGTGGTGGGAGCCATCCAGGGGACAACTGGTGGGAATCCTTCTACCCCAACAGTCAACTCAGGGTTTCTCAGGTTGGCTTTACTGTAAGGAGAGCCTGTAGAGCAGGAGGCAGCAGTGGAGGAGGGGTTACGGAGGAGGGACCACCCACCACCAGCCTTCAACAAATTCAGGATGGGGTTCTGTGGAGGCAAGGAAGGCAGGAAGAAGGAGTGGGGCCTGCAAGGGCAAAGGAGGAAACCACATAGGATGAAGGCCAGCATCTGGAGCTGTGCAGTGTGGAAGTGCCCACTGAGCCAGTGGGGAGCAGGACAATTGATTTTCCTTGAGAATTTCAGAAAGAAATGCATTATCACAAGGCTGGGTCAGAAGAGCTGGCAGCCAGGAGAATGCAGTCCTGGAGGACAATCCCCAGATAGCTGAACGGCAAAAGCTTCACACATATGGAGCAGCCCAGCCTATTGCAGGGAGAGCAGCACCAAGAGAATAGTGAGAAAATTGTCATTAGGGCACAGCAGAGATGCGGAAGACCTGCATCCATCAAACACAGCAAGTCTCAATGCCCTGCAGAGCAAGAGAGTCCCTACCACTAAAGAAAGGCGCTGCAGAAAGCAAAGTCATGAGAAGAGAATTTAGTTGCTGATGCATAAGGGAGATCAAATAGCGATAGGTTAGCTTTAAACAAACCAGCCCTTCAAAGAGGTCTCACGAAAGGAATGTTTCAATATTCAGAAAAAAAAGCCAGGTTGCATTTCCTGGCATTGGAGCTGGAGGCAGTGGATCCCGGGGAAGGGATTCCCATGCTTAAGAAGCACATGCACTGTTCCTGGAGTCCTTGGTGGCTGGCTGCAGCATGAACCCCGGGTGCCCAACCATACCAAAGTATGGCAAAGCTGGAAGTATAGGGAACATACCTGCGTGCATGACATGGTAGGGAACAAAACAGTGATGAGGTCACACATACCTCCTCCAGTCCTGCAAGATTGTGAAGAAATGCTGGAAGCACAAAACTAGTCCTAAGAGATGTGATTTCCAAGCAAGTGAATATTTTGTTAGGCAATGTACAATAACAGCATTTCCAAAGTGGAGTTAGAACCATACAAACTTGCTTCCAGTCAGTTTTTCTGATCTTCAGTTACTCGAATTTCGTAACTATTTTCTGCTTTTTTGAAGTATTGCTAGAATATACCACCCTTCAACTTTAAAGAGTTTTATCTGTTTTTAACATGGCTGTGTGTACTTCACAGTTACACAGAGTTATCAGCATGCACTTGGTGTACATGCCGTGCCCCCAAAAGCACCCTGTTCTGTTCCCTCTGCAGAGGGGCAGAGTGCCTGTCTAGTCAGTGAAGTCTCCTGTGTCTTCCAGTGGGGCATCAGGATGTGGAAGGCAAAAAAAACCAACAAGAAATGAATGCAGAAATACTTCCCAATACCTAAGCAAGTGTGTTTGGGTGTGCACGGGGCATGTCTCCATGACACTGAAAGGATCATGCCACTGGAACAGTTACTAGGCTTCAAACAATGGCCAGCATTGTTCTTAGGCTACACTACAGGCTTACATTTACTGTATAATAGAGTGAAAAGCTGGCATAAAGATGTACCACATATTGTTGCTTTATTAACAAGGTTACACTAACACTGAAAAAAATATCAGTCTATTCGTCTGAACAGGCAGAACAGCAAACCATCAGAAAGGAATCCAGCCTAATTCTTCTTCATGGAGACATGTTCCCTTGTTCCCCCCAGCCCTTTATATGTCCTACAAGTGGGGACAAAATTTTCAAACCCACTATATCAAAAGAATTTCAAGCCATGTATGTGGTCTTACTTAGAAAATATTTGCCCAGCTATTTCAGACATTTTGAAGAGGCATTTTTGTTTTGCTTTTTAGCAGACCACTTGCAGAATATACTTGTACAAATTTTGTGGTCAGTAATTTGATACACTGGAGAACAGTCAATGTAGTTTAAATTTAAATATAAGCATGGGACTGATGAGATTTTCTTAATGAAATCTACCTAAGTATCTATGCAAAGTTTCTTCTTAATCTGAAGAAATAGAACTGGCACCCACAGAAAAGATGAGCCATGTCTAATTTACACAAAACGGCATCGTAGGTTTTCTCTTCTGACTGCTAGCCCAAAACACTGATTTCTGATGATACACTGTGGGCTCCATAACCCAAGTTGCTAAAAAATACTTCCAGAGAATAACATTACTGGTACCAACACCATTCTGACTGCAGAGTTGATATTTGCAGATGATGGTGCTGTGGTGTGCCTAATCAGAGATATCGTCTAAGAAACAGTGACAGAAATTGCAACAAAGGGCTTAACTTTCTTTGTATATTCCGGACTTGCTTTGTCACAAAGGGAGAGTAAAGTTGGCTTGTTCAGGCATAAACATATTCTGAACTCTTTTCCCAAGACACTTTTCCTCTACTGAAGGTATCAATCTTAACTTAGAATTACAGTGGACAGACTAATTTATTATAATTACAGTATTTTTTCCCAGGCTATCATTACCCAGGTTGTTTTTTTTTATATTGATTATTTTTCTAGAACTCTTCTGGAGCAGAGCCATGACTCTACATAAATAATTCTTGACAAGCAGCACTTGCCACATACACATTGGCTTTCCTATTGTGTAATCAATATTATTAATACAAAAGTTGTTAATTTTCAGTGGACAAAACTGGTGACACTGTTTTCTTATCCCGTTGAACTTAAGTCTAAAGAGATTCTTTTGGATGTTGCACAAAGGCACATTGCTAAAGTAAGGCTGGATTCAGATTCACGGCAAGACTACATGCTTACACATCAAAGTGTATTGCATGTGAATATTCTTTAATTTGTTTAGAATGCATTCTTCCCATTAGCACTGCTGCCAGTAAACTTGTTTGTTAGAATATTTGCAATGATACTACATAAAGAGAAGGCAAACACAGACACGGCAAGTCTATTTTTATGCGATTAAGTATACATGGAAATTTTCTATCATGTTAATAGAAACCCATTTATTTAGCTCTGGGATCATTTCTAGATCCGCACATATTGTTTCTGCCAAGTCAGGTTGTGTTTGCCTGTAATACGGCAATATGGAAGAAGCAGGAGAAAACTCATGTTTACTTGCACTTCTGATGTGATTTGGGCAGGTCTCCAAGGTAAGGTAGCATTCCTCTATAGAGCAGCTTTTTGCAAATAATAAATGTTTATTTTTTTTACTTTTTTTATTTGTTTACTGACAAATTATGACACATCTTTTGATAAATTATTAGGTTTTCTGATTTATATATATAAATGTTGCAAAATCTTTTCTAGACATCAACAGCACTCTGACTAGATCTATCCAGGAAAATATTGAAACTGGAGATTATGAAAATTAACAAAATTAATTTGTTAATTTGTAACAAAATTACTACATTTGTTAATTTGTAACAAAACACAAATTTGCAAAAGCAGCTGTTTGAGAAGACATGGCAACGGACAAGGTTTGAAGGAGAATGACAATGCTGGGATTCCTTAAGGATCTTGGCACCACTCTTCGAAACTTTAATGATCATTTACAAAAATTAGGACTGTGGGGAAAACCTGATGATATTGTAAATTGATGCAATGAGGTATGCTGCGATGATGGCAGAACCAGAAGTCATTGCCAAGGCAGGTGAGAACCAGGATATCACACAGAAAGAACTCTGAGAAGAAGAAAATTGTAAAGCAGGATGGAATTCAATAGTTGAAAATGATAACTCATGCACAAGGGATTAATGTCAGCATTTTGCTGCAAGGTAAAGGCCTTTTGTTGGATGTGATTCAGAAGGACGTGTATACATCTTAGTCCATGGGAGGAGTCACAGGTGTAACACAGACACAGACAAACTGAAGGTGGCACCAGGATGCACTGGATGTAACATTTCAACCAGAAATAGGAAAAGTCATGCCAGTTTAATAGTTCCTCATCTGGAGTACAATGCATACTTCAGCCACCTATGCTCAGGGGGAGTGAAATGGGGTAATGAAGAAATGAGGGGTCTTTGTTATCTCCTGACCTTTTAGAAAATGTTGGCTTTGCTTTTTTGCTTTTTCTCTGCAACTTCATCACAGGGAATATACTTGAAACAGGGACCATGTTATGAACCCTCAGACCCGTTGGTTTCTGGAACAAGCTAGCAACATCAACAAGGCTGGGGACTCTCTGATCTGGAGGATTTATATCTTCCTATTTACATAGTGGCAAACATTATTCTTCTGTCAAAGTGTTCAACGGAAGCAATGCTGGTGTGCTCTGTGGTAGGGTGGCACATCACACCAGACGCGTGAGGATCCCTTTGGGATTTCCTGGTGGGTCATGGAAAGAAGTGTTTGCTGCTTAGCATAGCTGTTCAGTTTCCACTGGTGAACAGGAGGATGCCGGATCATAGAATCATAGAATTGTTTAGGTTAGAAAAGGCTTTTAAGATCATTAAGTCCAACATTTACCCTGCGACTGCCAAGGCCACCACTAAACTATGTCACTAAGGGCCTCATCTACATGGTTTTTGAATACTTCCAGGGATGGTGATTCCACTGCTTCCTTGGGAAGCCTGCTTCTATGACTGACTACCCTTTTTTCCTAATTTTTTCCTAATATCAAGTCTAAATCTCCCCTGGAGGGATGCATCCAACACTTGGACTGTGCTGGGTTGCTGCTCTGTCAGAGTACAATATACATAACCACTCCGTACCCTGTACTGTGTCAAGTGGCATTCATATATGAGGAATCATTTGTATGAAGAGAGCAAAAACCTAAGAAGAAAATACACATAGCATTAGAATTAACATCTAAGAAAGAAAAGAGAAAATGTACAGTCAATCAGCCAATGACAACTGTAGTGAGTCAGTGGTACAGTCATTAAATAACAGCTTCAGACCATTGTTGAATGGCACCACAGAGCACTTGCATGTCCTGACTGTTACAGCTATCCCAGTTTCAGCAGCACAGCTCTTCCGCCTTCTCCCAGCCTCATCTCCTGTGTCACCTCTCTGAACAGCATTAACAATGTCTGTCTGTCAGCTTGGGTGGCTCCAAATCCTCCCTCCTCCTAGGAAGAAGCAAAGCTAAGGCAGCAAAGCCCAGAGATCGATTTTCCAGCAAAGGGAAGGGTGGCCATGCTTGCTAGCCATGGATCCAGGCAGGAGGGTGCCTCAACAGCAGGGCTTGGGACAGGGTTTCAGGTGGACAGGGGGCAGTGGTACATGGGAAGCTCTGCACTCCTGTGCTCTTCACCGCTGTGTGCCTTACTCTTGCCATACTGCTTTTATTTTACCAGGGGAGACTTTTTACCAGAGCTGCTTCATTCTTCAAGAGGCCATACTCTCTAAGCACACCTGTACTCAAAAGAAAAAAATCTGGAAAACAACAAGTTACCTTCTCCCTTCCCACATATTTAAAGTTGTCCAAAACGCAAGGATGATATTCTCAAAATCCACAATTAGGACACAGCCAAAATGTTTGACATTTTTTTGAGAAAGCCATGTTGTTCACTCCTGGGTTGTCACAACACAGGACAAATTAACACGTTATAGCACTAGAAGTTGGCATCCCACACTAATCCTATCACTATAGTGGGTTTTTTAAGCTGACAACTCACACTCCAGGTTGTCACAAAAAGTTCACATTGCAAAAGTAAAGCAAGAATCATGTAGCTGGCAGCAGGTTTGTTCCTCAGATGTAGAAGAGAGCAAAATGAGTATCATTATGGACTGTAAGTGGTTACAAGAAGGAAGGAATTGCCAAAGGTCTGTGAGTGCTGGCAGGGCTGAGTGGTAAGCACTTATGCCTTCAGTCAGTAATTATACACAGTCCTTGCTGTCTTGCTATGAAGAAACTAAGCCACAGACACCACATAAACCAAAAAGTACTTTTGAAAAGGTTTGAGAAGCATGTTACCTGTTTAAACTACCTTACTTTCTACGTTACCTCTACCCACCTGCAGAGGATGGTGCTGCCTATAGTTTTGGGTTTATCCTCCTAGCCTCAGAAGGCCCTCAAGTGTGTACCATTCATACAACACAGTCCACATAGCTTTTGCTGAACTGCTGCACTGAAGCTTTTTCCAGTCCAATTTTCAGATTTTGAATTCTCTTTTGGAATAGGGTACTTAATGACAAATTTTCAAATTTTCCTTAACACTTAAAAAGCCCTCCCCATTTGCAAATACAGGCATAGAGCATTTGGCCTTCCAAGCACACATCACACAACAGATATTCCTGTCAGCATTGTTCATATGGCTATCATTTACAGATCTGGTTAGGCATCAGCCACACAACATAGGATATCATTTTAGGGAAAGTTTCTGAACCCCTGGCCTAAAAAAAAATAAGTAACAGGTGATGAATCTGTAATAGCTTTGCAGCAAGCAGTACTAACCAGAAGCTTTCTCTGAACTCTTAAAAGCCATCCATGTTAGGGAATTCTGCCACAGATTTCCCTTAGAAGGCTTCCTAAAAGCTCCTTGGAAAACCTGCTTTCCCCCTTCTTTCTCCATTTCTCAGTTACTCACATATATTTTGTTCAAACATATTTGTCTTGAAGATATGTCATTTGGTAACACAAAGTTTTTCAAGCTTGTATCAACACTGATGGTCAGTGAAATGTTTTTCTGACTCCAGAATGTAAAAATGGGGAAAGAGGTGTGGTGTGGTTTTTTTTTCTTTTGGGGGGGGGGAGGGGAGAAAAAAAACCCATGTGCATGACCTGTTTTATCAAAAACTAGGCAAAATACAATATAAATATCTCAAAAATCATTCCAAACTGATCTTCTCAGACAAGCTTCAGCAATTTTTTCAGCTCCCATTATCACAGCATTCACTAAAACCACTCTGTCATGATGCGGCTTTGCAAACACATAAAGGAAGCTGAACTGGGTCATGTTTAGCAGCTCACCACTTTGCCAGTGCCTCTTTATATTTAATCACACAAGTCCCTCCCATGTCTAACCTCACAGCTACAAGGGTCTATTTACATAAAGCAAACAAACAGTATCTTCATCAGTTCTCTCATCTGCAAGACGGAGAAGTTGACATGTTTGCTTGAGAATAAGCATCATGTTAATTAAAGATGCTCTCAGGAGAATGAAATATAAGCCATGGCAATTCATCCTAGCAGCCTCTGCCCCTGTTGTTCAGGAGTCTCTGGGGCAAAGCCAAATGAAGTATAATCAATATGCTTGGGAACCCCTAAACAAACAAGAGGGGCAGGGTGGGAAGTGGGATTTCTGTGTGCTTTACATGTAGGTTTATCTGAGTTGGTAGCTAATAAATACTTTTGAGAGTGCTTAACTGTTAAAAATTATTTCCCTTCTAAAGCAATGTTTCTCTAGAGACAAGTTGTGTCATGCAAGATGGCAGAAGGGTCTTTTTTTCTTAAAAGCAGTAATGCCAAAAATATACTAACATGGACATTTTTCAAGCTAAAGCCAAAGAAATTTACTGACTGAAGACTGTATGTGTCTGAAATGGAGATGTCCTTTGTACTGAAGTCTTCTCAATGGTGGGTATAGTATCTATCACTGCTGAGATGGTGGGGAGATACTAAGTAGCATAGTAGAACACGCTATATACATATTATAAGGACTAGAGCACAGAACTCAGATTTACAAACTAATAAATTATTCATGAAGACTAATTCATGGCTGATCCAGAGCCTAATGAAGCCAAACTATAACTTTAATTTCTTATCCCCATCACATTGCACAGCAGGCAAAGCTAGAAACAAGTAGACAATAACTTGGAGCAGTTCCCTGTTTAAAAGTCATTTAGCCCAAAAAATGCTGTCCTTCAGCCAGGTGAATAGGAAGTGTCTTAAATCATTAGCATGAGACATCAATCTCCCAAATTTCTCCTCTCAAATTCCTTTCTCAAACCCTTCTGTTCTCCCGCCTCTTGGAGGAGTATCTGCTACAGAGTTAGTATCTACTGAAAATATGAAGGGGAGCCTGAATCTGTAAGGAATTTGGTCTGTAAATCTCATTTAGTAAAGCTGTACCATTGAGCCCATGAGCAGGCTCTGCAGACGGAGAGTATTAAACATTTACAGTTCTGCACATATTTTTTACAAGCCTGACCAGGTTGGGAAAAGGATAGAGTGAGCGAGCTTTTCCTCTCTGGTCTCTCACCTTGTGTTTCAAAACAAACCCTGACACCAGCCTGTTCAACAATGGAAAAACTACTGGGTGAAAAAGTAGCTGCTTCATTTCAACCCTGATGTGCAGAGTTACCTTTGGTAATTAATATTACTTTCATGCTACTAACATTTTACTAAAGACGTTTACTGAATATAAGGAAAGTAACAATGTATATTATGTTGATTGAAAGTAATCCAATCAATTCAATAATTTGCCAAGCAGAAGACTTGTTTTTACAGTCCAGGCTAGGATCAAATTCAAAATGAAATGCATTCAAGTTGAATGACAAGCATTGGTGGTGGCAGAGGGAAGAAACATGGGAATAAAAGACAGCTGAGTTTGTTCTCCATTTGTAGGGTACAAGAATTTTTCCAAATATTCCTTTGAAGTTTGAGATCGGGTGTTGATTGGCATAAAAGGCCTTCTCACCACAACTGAAACATAAAAGTTTATCTATCAGTGTTACTTATTCCAAGTTCAATTAAACTTCATTCAGCTGTGGTATGGCTTAACTCTCCTGTGTCTCAGCTCTGACAATAGTATGACAAAAATACCATTGCATCAGCATTGAGCAGATAACAGTGAAGCAGCATCAAAGTAACAGAGCGAAGGAATAACGGTATCTAGTTTGTTGTATTTAACCTGAGAATTACCAGAACCAATCTTGCACCTACTGACACTTGTTTAGTGTCATTGGTTTAGTGACAGGTACATGAGCAAAACAAGCTGGTGGAGGGCTGAAAACTGCTATGGAACCCTAATTGTGCTGCATGTCTGGGTTGAAGATGAAGCATAGTAAGTAGCCAGTGCAGGTTTGGGCCTGTGAGAAGTCATGATTTTCTTACAGAGTAAGGAGCCAGAAAGGATCAGTGGGATGTGAGGGAGCTGGGAATGAGTTTCCCTCTGTGCTCTTTTATGAGCTAACCCCTTCTTCAATCCCATCAGCCCCTACCCCAGACCTAGCTTCTTCCTGCAGGCCCCCAGAAATGCTGTTTTGACCTCTGTCATCCCTACTCCCACCACCTCTGAGACACATACCCTTACCTCTGCAGAAACTCTTGTTCGGCTGCTGAATGACTCAGGAGGGTAATATGAGAAAACAAACATGAAGTCCTTAAACACTGCCAGACAGGCACATCCTTTTTCTGTCATGATGTGAGCTACAAATTCAAGGCCCCAGGAAGCAGCTTTTCTGATTCCCAGAAAATCCATGTCTATTTGGAGTAACAGTGGTGGTGGAAATCTCAAGGAAGAAGAAGCAGCTGCCCAATTTCTCCACACATGCATACAGTCACACGTGGAGCAATACCACAGCCCCAGTGACTGACACCAGTTTCTTCACCATTTCTTCTGTGTCTTAAAATGCAGTGGGGAAGACAAGATTTACCTGGCTAAACATCAGCCTACAGGGCTCAGACAAAAAGAAGTTGAAGAAGAATAGAAAGAAAAGAGTTAAAGAAAACAATTACAAACATTTTTACTGGTAAAAATGAGCAAAGTGGAGACAATTCACAGAGGAGACAGTGAAGAGCAATGGAAGGAATCTTCCTCGAAGATAGGGTGAGAGGAAACAGTTGCAGACCCCTCCACTCTGCCTGACACACACACAGAACAAGGACCAGCTAGAGCAGCCTTTCAGCCTATGCAGACCAGTATGGAAAGATGGCTAAAGAGACCCTCTGAGTATGCTGAATATGCCCTACATGCAGAAATGTGGAATTTAATTGTATGAAGCCAAGAAAACCTCTTTTCAATGCTTTGTTTTCTGGCACATAACCTAAACCATTTATGTTCTGACCATTCACTGTATTAGGCTGGCACTGATGGGGCAAGAGCTCAGCAAGACGTTTCAGCTGGCAACACCATTCTGTGTGACAGTACTGGGTCCAGCCTTAGACCAACAGCAGATATTTAGGCTACTAGCAGGGTATTATGGCATTTCCGCTTCAGTAAGTTCCTCCTGAAAGGTAAGGTTTTCAAGATTAACCCATCAAGTCACCACAGTCTTTGTTTCTCAGATGTGTAGCTGCTCAAGAGTAGGAAGAACTATTAGAAAATTATGGGGAAATGTTACGTATCTGCACATTTCCTTTTTAACCTAAACAATAGTTCTTTCATGCAGACAAGAATTATTCATATGTGATTTAAACAGGAGATAAAAGGAACTCAGAAAATCATGTGCAAAAGCAAAGAAAATAGAAGAAAAATTCTGGAGCAATGAACAATATTTTCACAAATTACCAATGGCAAATAGCCAGTTAACATTTACAGTATCTGTATATAAAGAAGTGACACAGTAACAAAGGCAGAATAAATAAAGAACGGAACACTGCAGAGGATTTAAAACCACATTTCTTTGTTCAAGCAGCTTGCCAAGGCCAGTCCCACATTTTGTATTCTGAAAGATGTGCTCAGCTGTTTAAAGCAGCAGCTTTTCCTGAGAAAATGTCTGAATCAATTATTTTTTTATCATAAACCGAAACTTCTGGCTGATGCTTCAGTTGGAACAGAACAAGCAGCTTACTTCATGCTGCAGGGTATGATGCCATTGTAAGATCCTAATATATATAGGGTGGCACAGTATGCCTATGACATTGGTGGCCTGAAAGTTGAAGGCCGATTTCAGAAGAACTTTTTTTTTCATAGAATCATAGAATCATTTAGGTTGGAAAAGGCCTTTAAGATGATCGTCAAGCTGCATTGCCAAGTCTCACCACCAAACCATGCCTCTAAGTTCCACATCTACACGTATTTTAAATATCACACACAATATAAATTCACAGCTACAGGTTGAGTGGAGAAGAGATTCAGAGCAGCCTGTAGAGAAGGACTTGGGGGTGGTGGCTGGTGAGAAGCTTGACATGAGCCGGCTTCAATGTGTGCTCGCAGACCAGAAACCAAGTGTATGCTGGGCTGCATCAAAAGAAGCGTGACCAGTAGGTCAAAGGAAGTCATCCTGCCCTTCTACTCGCTCTCATGAGAACTCACCTGGAGTATTGTGTACAGTTCTGGTGTCCTCAAAATAAGCAGGACATGGATCTGTTGGAGCAAGTCCAGAAGAGGGCCACGAGGATGATAAGGGGGCTGGAGCACCTCCCTTATGAAGACAGGCTGAGAAAGTTGGGGCTGTTCAGCCTGGGGAAGAGAAGGCTGCGTGGAGACCTCATAGCAGCCTTCCAAGTATCTGAAGGGGGCCTGTAAGGATGCCGGAGAGGGACTCTTCATTAGGGACTGTAGTGATAGGACAATGGGTAATGGATTCAAACTTAAACAAGGGAAGTTTAGATTAGATATAAAGAAGCAGTTCTTTACTGTGAGGATGGTGAGGCACTGGAATAGGTTGCCCAAGGAAGTTGTGAATGCTCCAACCCTGGCGATGTTTAAGGCCAGGTTGGACAGAGTCTTGGGCAACATGGTTTAGTGCGAGGTGTCCCTGCCCATGGCAGGGGGGTTGGAACTAGATGATCTTAAGGTCCTTTCCAACCCAAACCATTCTATGATTCTACCTCCAGGGACAGGGACTCAGCCCCTTCCCTGGTCAGTTCCAGTGCTTGACAATCCTTTTGGTGATGACATTTTTTCTAATTATCCAATCTAACCCTCCCCTGGAGCAACTTAAGGCCATTTCCTCTTGTCCTATCACTTGTTACCTTGGAGAAGAGACCAACACCCCCTCACTACAGCCTCCTTTCAGGTACTCGTAGAGAGCAGTAAGGTCCACCCTGAACCTTCTCTTTTCCAGACTAAAACAACTCCAGTTCCTTCGGCCACTCCTCATCAGACTTGTGCTCTAGGCACTTCACCAGCTTCATTGCTCTTCTTTGGACACTCTTCAGCATTGAATATCTCTCTTACAGTGAGGGGCCCAGAACTGAACACAGGATTCGAGGTGCAGTCTCACTAGTGCTGAGTACAATGGGACAATCACTTCCCTAGTCCTGCTGGTCACATTGCTTCTGATACACGTCAGGATGCCGTTGGCCCTTTTGGCTACCTGGGCACAAGGTCTCTTATGTTCAGCTGGTTTTTGACTGACATCCTCAGGTCCTTTTCCCACAGGCAGTTTTCCAGCCACTTTTTCTCAAGCCTGTAGCATTGCTATTGTTTAAGGGGTGGCACACTGTGTTTATGACATCTGTGGCCTAAAATGCTTTGGTTGGAAAGAGGAAATGAACTCAGTTCTCCCACTTTTAGACAAATGTTTTAACTATAAAGCTCTTCTATAAATACTGAGTGATGTTTTCTCACTCTGTTCTACAAAGAAACAGTGAGCTTTGCACAGCTGATTAAAGTCATGGGTAAAAGTGATTACCCATAGGAAGAGGTTCAAGTCTGTGGAACCCAAGATGACAAATGTGAGCCAGCTTCAGGGAGCTTCAAGCTACCATTCCTTCATTAGCCCAGTGAAGCTTTTGAGCTTCATACCTAGTGAGCTTGCTGGACTTTGAGTACCCCTTGCTGAAGTATCCAGCTTTTTCCATGAGTGACTTCAGAACAAGCTCCTTCACCGTATTTTCTTTCATGCCCTCAGTAGTCCTGTACCACACTGTGATTATTCAGGCAGGAAAGTCTCCCAGTAGAAATAGTAAAAAGAGAGTTTGTTATAAAAATTTCATTTGTATCCTGCAGACTCTTGCACCTAATTTTCTAGGGAGTTCCACAGAAACCTATTTAGCTTTAAATTGTGATGTATTGTTCACAGAGAGGCTATCATATGTTCATTCCCTTGACCTCAGTATCTTCAGTAGAGCAGAGAATAGATACTTCATAAAAAATTTGGGTCTCATTTAATTGAACTAATAAATCAATTATTTGTAAATGTGCACCACAAGTTCCTTGCAATGAGTAATCTATCATGTACCAAGTTACCTCATTTGCCATTTCTCAGGTGCTCTGAAAGGAAATGTGATGAGACATTTTAATAAGAATTAATGGTAATATGTTGTCTTTATATTCTAATACTGTTTTCCTGCAATGTACATATTGTGTACTAGTAAATGGTGCAGAGAAAAAAATCTCTATTTCTTATATGACAAATTTTCCCATTTCTGGCTCTTTCGGGAATACAAGATGGTAGTACTCTCACCCCAGAGTAGCTACCTCAGCACTCATGAAGAATTATTAAAGGCAGTTCAAGAAAGATAGATGAGACTGGTCGTTTGTTTCATTCATCCTATTTAATTTGCTTGTTTTTGTAGAATTACTGCCTCTACTAATTTCCTGGTCAGCTATGCTGTTTTCAGGCTTTTTATTTTTTCTTTTTTCCACTGCATGTGTAACAAAATTAGAACTTCTTAGAGTAATAAATACATAATCAAACGTATTATTTTCAGTGGTTATTAGGTACCTAAATACCTTTGGAAATTCAAATTCCAAACAAAATCTGACACAAGTCTTTGACTGTGCCTACACCACACAACAAAATTATTGCAGAGGTCTCCTCATTTACCGCTCTGATAAACAAAGGCTGTGCATGTGTAGCTGCGCAAGCAAGTCAGCAGATGTCCAGATGTGAAGAACCTGTGCTTAGCAGACCTGGAGCCCAAGTCTCTGCAGAGGTGAATTTGTGAATAGTGATACTAGATCTGAGCTACCTCTGTACTTTTCCCATTCTATTGATGGTGCTGATACCATGATGAAAATCAGACTGTGTGTAAAATCAGCTTCAGGGTGTTTGATATTTCCATGTCAATATCCTAATGCAGACAGGGAGGAATACATGTCCTGAAGGCTGAAATTTTGATCCTCAGTAGTCCTGTACCACACTGATTATTCAGTAAGGAAGAAAGTCAAAATGTCTGTTAATTTAAGGGCGTGAGTGTGCCACAGCAGGTAAGTCAAGAGGTGATCACAGACAGCATCCAGTCTTTGACAACAGTCAGAAGAAGATGCATGTGAGAAAAGAAAGAGTAAACAAAGCATGTATGGGGCTTTTTCCACATACTCTCCCAGCACCCACCACTCTGTGGTTTCAGCATTTATTGAAATAGACTTGGTTTCTATGTATGTAATAACCAGCAGTGGATTCCCTTTCCATAAGCCTATCCAGCACCCATTCGGTAAGGATGCCATGTAGTATAAACCAAAGTGCTATATGGCTAGTGAAGTACATTCACATGTTTTAAAGAATACAGAGAGACCTGCTCTTCAGGTCTGGAGTGATGATGTGCTCATTTCAAGGCTCAGCAGTACAGTCTCCTAACTCTGGGACACACAAAATCTGTAAAATCTGAGCTAGTCTTCTCATATATTCATCATATTTTTTGCAGAAGATATTTAAGCTGTGGAAGTCTAACACAGGTGCAATAAAACTCAAGTGTGTAAGTGCTGAAGACTGTTTTACAAAGCCCCAAAATGAGAACATTTCTGTTGCTTTCTTCATCTGAAAGCTGTTTACTTGCAAAGCCATTTCTCGCATTTGGTGGTACATTTGCTCCCTTTAGTCTGTAGTAGCCTAGGGGATTAGCTACGGATAAAACATATAAGACCTAGACCAAAATTATTGATTGGCTTGAGATGTTGGTCTATATTGCTTTATAAAAGCCATCATCTTTGATCTTCTCTTGGATTTTCCTAATCTTTTTTCTTTCAAATTAGAACTTGAGTGAAATTCAGCTAAAGGTTTTCATCCTTTTGGAGTTAACTGTGCATATACCATTTCATTAACAAGATTTGTAAAAATAAACACAGGTCTTTAACCAGAATTCACTGTGATGCATAGCTGGACACAAAATTGTACAAATGCTGTAGTCTCTGAACTTGTCACTGTAGACAGAGTATCAGAAGGGGTATTTGTTTAAGAGAGATGCTACTATCTTTGACCTTCTTCTGGAACAAACCTTTACATTGAACACCAACGACATTACCCCTGTTTGAAAAACATCACTGGGGGTGCTGAAGTAAAGAAGAATGAAGTATGCTCTTAAAAATTAGCTGACTTGTTCTGGAAAAGCATATATTAAATTCCCTAAATCAAATCATACTTTCATGTATGGAGGGTTTTTTTCCATCCAAGGTCTAAGCAAAATTAGGCCTTAGAATTCCACAGTCTTTTAAATGATGCTTTCTTAGCAAACCAGCAGCATAACACAATAGCGTCATTCATATGTGTCTAGTACATTTAGCTTAGACCTCATATGCAATTGCCTTATTAAATTACCTGGTGCTTTCTGGTATTTTGCTTAGTTTTGCCATAGTAGGGAACCAATGCAGCTGTTCTTTTAGTCTCAAAATTCATCCTTTTTTTTTTTCTTTTTCAATCTTTGCTGACTGCAAGTCTGGTGAGTGATACAAAACAGTCCAAACATTCAGGCCAAGACTGTAAGAAACAATGCCTGAAAATTAGGCCTACGTTTTCATCTACACTTGGTCCTCACTTTTCAAATGTCCAGGAGCAAACACACATGTGAATTTTATTTTTTTTTTTAATGACAACAAAATATATTTAGGAAACTGATGGTTACAGTGAAAATACTTTGTTTTCTTCCTCAAAGTAATAAAAAACACAAGTCTTTCTTTTTCCTAAAACATAAAAAAGTTTAGGGAATTATTATGAAAAATAGTAGCTATACTTTAAATACACTTTCTATGTTATCTAATAAGGACTTCAATATATTGTCTGATTTATTTAGATTAATACATATATCAGCTTTAAGTAGATCTGTAACAGAAGCTCGGAAGTCATCTAGCAACATCCATGAATTTAGATAGAAGAGGCAGGGTATAGACAATGGCCTGCCATCAAGTAAGCAAGTTTATAGATGAACATCACTTCAATTACCACAGAAAACCTTCCTGGTACTTGCCCCAGCGCATGCCACAAGACCTCACATTTTCTGCTGCGCTTTACGACTCAGTTTGTAGTGCCCTGTGCACATGTATGTTGGGGATGCCTGGTGATGCTATTTGTCTTTGCCTGGCTGCACTAAACTCGGACTGTAAAGATACTGCGAACGATCTGCAATCCCACTGGTAGAACAGCATTTGTAAGCAGAAAGGGAACACTTTTGACACAACTTTCACAAAACCTGTGCTTTTTTCACCCTTGAGTGGCAAGGCTCAAGTACTAATTTTCCATTCTGCTCCATACTAGCAGGCACAAACTACTTTGCAAGTTTATCTGAATTCCTGGTTAACCAGATGCCCAAAGCTTTCCTGGTTATCAGCCACATGCGTCTTTCTGTGATTCAGTTTGTTCATATGCTACAAGGCTCACACGCTGCAAGATCTGTAGGCAGTATTTTACTACAGCATGTATTTTTGCACACTGAGATGATTCTAAAACAATCACTGTTGTTGGCAGCCAGACGTGTGTGAAATTCCCGCCTTCCCTGATGCAGTGGCCAAAACGAGCAAAGCTCTTTGCTAGACCCAAAGGACCTCTTGGAGAACAGATGTCCCATGTAAGGCTATCCTGGCTGCCCATAAGAGGCACCTCTTGGCCTGGCATTTGCCCCCTGCATGGAGAAGCACAACGTGTTTGGGTGTTATCCAAACACACAGAAAGTGAGTTAATGCCACTATTATCCCAACAGATGGGCGTAACTCTGAGCTGATCAGAGGCTGTGTCTGGACATAGTTGCTGGCAGTAGTATGCCCAACTGGGAGAGTCAAAAGGGTCTGTCAGTTTTGAGCTTTCATGCTTCTAGTTGAAGAAATACCCTGCTGCTAAACCTACTTTTTCCAAACTAGATTAGATTTAAGACATTCAAATGCTTTTCCCATGGCTTCACAAAAACATGTCCCATCTCAGGCCTAAAACAATAGGCACAACAGTGCCAGGCCAATATGTGATCACGGGCCCTGGCCTGCCTTTTTATTCTTTTCTTCCTAGATAAGCTCAGGTGGATATGTGGGTAGGATAAGACTCACTCTTCCTTGTGACAGGAATTGTAGGCCAGTTAGGCTAATACATGGATGTGTAAAGAAGCATAGACTTCTTGGCAATCAAATGCCAAGATGTGCTACACCTCCACAGCTGGCTAGAAGGTGAGATGTAGCAGCATGACAGCAAAATGACAGACACGCTTGTGACTGTTGGTTGCTTCAGCGCTGCTCAATGGGCTAATGGGATGCTTGTGATTCAAACTTCTGCAGTGCCTAGTTGGCCACCTGCTTTGCTTGAGGTCCCATTCTGCAGCTGTAATGCTGCTGTGTGTCAACCTCTCCCTTCCCACAGCTGCAGTTAGCCCAAGCAGTTATTTCTACCAGCCTTGGTGCTGCCAGCTCAGAGAGGTTGTAGCACCTAACAGAAAGAAAACTGATGGCACTTGACGGTACATATTGCCACATGACATAATCTTACCTTTCTCTCTTAGTGATTTTGTCCATTATTGCTGGTTTTATGCATCATTGGATTTTACCTTTGATCTTTTCCAGCAGCAGCTGCCCTTAGAGATGATTCATTAATGAAACTCTCTCTGAAGAAAATGTCACTCCTGTTCCTAGCACACAATAAGAAAGTATTGACTCAGTCACAGAAGCCCCAGCCTACCCACAGGCCTAAATGACTTGATCCCAGATGACAAATCTAGGAGTCTGTCGTCTTCCAGTTGTCTATATTCCCTGAAATGTTTGTCATCTTTTCTGTGAAAGTCATTCCTTTTTAACAGTGTTTTTCTTTGATTTGAAAGAAACTGTTTGAAAGAAATTATAGTACAAAATAAAGAGTACATACTTGAAAACATCTCTTAGTGACATCAAAACTTTTTTCCCCCTCCGGTTTCCTCCAGAAAGCCCTAGGCAGATCACATTCACTACAGTTAAAATTGCCATTCAAACGTTTCATGCATTAAACTGATTTGAATCAAATCTATACTTTAAGCAGAGTTTCTCTATAAATTTACATTAACAATGTGTACATTAAGCAATTTTACTGCTTTTAATATGTACTAGTTGTATTTCAAATTCCCACTAGCAGAAACCATTAAGTACTTTTCAAATGCAAACAGTAAAACCTGAATCAAGCAATTCTTTCTACTAAAACAGCCAAAAAAGCAATAAAAATCTCATGTCTGGATGTAAAAAATAAATGTTTTTTCCACTTAGTTTTATTCACTACTGTCTTGATTTTCAGTAACATCCTATTACATTAATTAACGGGTAAACTGAACACAGCTCTTAGTAAAAACAGGGTTTCATTTTGTGAGGACTGGTCAAAAAAAGAGTCATTAAAAGAGTAATGTAGAGTATACACAGGATTTGAGATAAAAACATACAGAAACTGATAGCAAAAAAGAAGATAAAATTTCCAGGTACAAAAATTATGGTGTTGAAGTTTATGGTAAAGGAATTTTACATGATTTGGTGTAAGTTCTGCATTATAGACATTAGGCGCCTTGTCTGTGCTTGTGCCTCATGAATGCCAAGTATTCACTCATTTTATTTCTGAAAGGGAAGGAAAAAAGTTGAATGTTGATCTCTTACAGCTGCATGCAAGGCAGATGCTGCAAGTGCCCAGGAAACTGGAGGGAGAAAAAAAGGCTTCAGAGGGTCACAAAGGCTGTTGTCTGTCACTGCTGCAGAGGATGTCGCAGCATGCCCCTGTTCACACCATCAGCCAGACCAAGGGCACATCGGCATGTCCTGCACCTCCCAGTCAGTCTACATGCCCATTTGTCACAGCAGTGGAATCAGGGGATGGCAGCAGCAGCTGATGCTTAAGCATCACAGAACCTGGTTATGTCCACGTTGACAGGTTAGGGAAATCAGGTTACACTACTTCATATGGTAATTGAATGGCACACAGCTATTCCCCTCAGAGAACATTTAGCTAATGCATTGCTTTATTTTGAACAGTAATATGTTAATTTCATGGAAATATTCAATATTCATGGAAATATAGTATTGATAGTTTTTTTTCAGACCTGAAAACCAGACTATAGATAATAAACTGTCAAAACACCATAGTGTGAAAGTCTGAGTAGCTAATAAATATTTAAAAAATAATTCTAATGTACCTGTTACATGTTTGGATTTTTTTTCCCAATTATTGTCTATATATATAAAAGTAAGCAAAAATGCTGTTTTAGATCACACTCGCCCAAAATTTTACAAAAATGTCACAAAAATTTATAACAAACCACAAGTATATGCATTCATTTAGATACTGAGTCTCAATAAAATTTCGCAGATTCTAGAAAGAAGAATTAAATGCTGTGAATTTAATTCTAAGAGTTGAATGCTTTTATAGATCAATTTACATGTGCAGGAAACCTTTCTCTCATAAAAGGTCTGGAATAGAATACCTATTAGGAGCAGCCTGCCATTAAACTGTCTGCAGTGGTGGGGAGAGGAGCTGGCAGGTAGCTGAGCTAATCCGTAGCTAGGCAGTTTGCAGTTAATAAAAAATTTCCCTTGCTTCTCCCCACTGTTAACACCAGCCCCCAAGAGAGCTATCACTTCCATTCAACCACAGGTCCCATACACACTCTTTTCTCCCTCCTGCAAGGACGAACACAGCCTGCTAAGTAAAGACTTTGAAATACATCACTTATGTCCATTTTTATTAAATAAGAACTCAGTTGTGGAGGTCATACCCCTTTTCCCCAAATGCTAATCCCCCAGGCTCTTATCAGCTTGTTAAATGTTTAATATTGTGAACATGCCCTGGAGAAAGCTGGGTCAGGTCTGCCTGGCAGGGAAGAGACCAGTTTGGGAGATATAATGTACATCCCTCAAGGGCTGAGGGGGAGGAGGAGGCAACACATCTGTTAATCTGCCCTAGCAGTGAGAAAGCACATTCTCCTCATGACGTATATGTACCTCATGTGCTAATTTAATATAGCCAAGAAAACTAAACAGAGAGCTCTGCAGAAAATAATGTGTCTGTCTTTGGCTACACAGACAGTACAAGTATGATCATACTTCTGGGCAATAAATAGGCAAAAACTCACAAAGATGCTGTCAGCACAACCTTGGGTTTGATGGTGAAATGGACAGAGGATCTTTCAAAGATCTGGGGTTATGCCAGTTTGCCTGTTCCGGTTTGGGTTTCGGGGCTTTTTCCTACAGGAAAGAAACATGCCAAGGCACAGGTCAATCTCAAAGAGATTCTTATCAGCTCAGAGAAACTCTCCTTGCTTCCAGATAATAAACACTTTCATAACAGGAACAGGTTCACTCAACAAAGCTTTTCTCATCCTTCCTTGACTGGGGTGTTATGTTTTTCTGCCGTTTCACATTATTTCCCAGCAAACTTCAGAAAATATTGTGTAAGTTGAAAACTAGAGGAGTGTCATGCATTAGCATTTAAGGACATCTTCAAGCTCAACATGAGCCAGTAGTGCCCACTTGCAGCCCAGAAAGCCAACAGTATGCTCAGCTGCATAAAAAGGAGCATGACCAGCAGGTTAAGGGAGGTGATTCTTCCCCTTTGCTCTGTCCTCATGAAACCCCATCTGCAGTGCTGCATCCAGCACTGGGGCCCCAACACAAGGGGAATGTGGACCTGTTGAAGCAAGTCCAAAGGAGGCCGCAAAGATGACCAGAGCGCTGGAGCACCTCTGCTATGAAGACAAGCTGAGCGAGTTGTGTTGTTCAGCCTGGAGAAGAGAAGGCTCCAAGAAGACATTACAGTAGCCTTTCAGTACTTTAAGGGGGCTACAAGAAAGCTGGAGGGGGACTTTTTACAAGTGCATGTAGTAACATGACAAGGTGGAATGGCTTTAAGCTGACAGAGGGTAGATTTAGACTAGATTTTAGGAAGAAGTTCTTCCCTGTGAGGGTGGTGGGGCCCTGGCACAGGTTGCCCAGAGAAGCTGCGGCTGCCCCATCCCTGGCAGTGTTCAAGGCCAGGTTGGATGGGGCTTGGAGCAACCTGGTCTGGTGGAAGGTGTCCCTGCCTATGACAGCAGGGTTGGAACTAGATGATCTTTTAGGTCCCTTCCAAAAAAAAACATTCTATGATTCTATGATAAATTCTATGATAAACTTACCTATACATAAAACAAAAAGTCAGTGTGAAGGTCCTAATTCATAAACCTTAAGATCGCTCTGTTCTGATAAACATTGTCACAGAAAAAATTTGTCCTCTCTTAAAAAACTCACTTACATGCCCTTCACTCACTCCCCACCCAGACCCGAGCAACTGCAGGAATAAGAATATCTAAATATGTCTGGTGGAAGGGGTAAATCTTTATTTATGATCATGAATCTCACCAAAAATGATTTTCCCTGATTTAGTTTCTAATATTTTGCACATTTAATCCTCTATATCCCATCAACATTTGTTTCCTTTTCTCATGCCCTGTGCCAGGGAGATTGTGTGTCACCTCTACACCACACAGAGAATCTGAGAAAACTCAGGTTGGAAGGGGTTTTTGGAGGTGACCTAGTCCAATCTCTGCTCAGACAAGGGCAAATGTACCTCAGGCTGCCGAGGGCCATGTTCATCTGAGTTTTGAGTACCCCCAAATATGGAGAGTCCACAACTTCTCTGGGCAATCTTTGCCCGTGTTTGACCACCTTCATGGTGGGAAAAAGAAACAAAATCTGATCAGAAATTTCCCTGTTGTGACTTGTGCCTGTTGTCCCTTTTCTTAACTCTGCACACCTCGGCTAATATGAGAGAAAGCAGAAAGCCCAGAACCACACTGTGAGTGAGAATGAAAGAGGGCAGCCAAAGGAAGTTAAGGCTGCAGAAAGAATTCTCCCATGAGGAACTTCCAGCCTGGGAAAACCTGCAGATCCTCATGTGAGGCTCATCCGAAGGCTGGGGATTCATATGCTTTCTCCTGCAAGTTTCCCAGGGAGTTGTTTACTTTTTTTTTAATAATCCAACTTTACATCCTCCTCTAACCTACTGTGAACAAGTTATTTGTATCCTTCCTGACACAAAGAGAAATGAAGCTACGTTAACTAGAGGCACTCACTATGTGATGATCACAATATTTACATTGGATCCTTTCATTGACCCTCGTGTTCACTTTGTCAAAGGTACATTAATTACTTGAAGCTTGCATCATATGAGTCAACATGAACATGCAGGTCAAGATAAAGCCTTGAGAATGTTATACTTTTTTTGTGTTGCAGTGTACTTCCATTCTTGGGAATCACTTTGCATCACATGGTGGGGTAAAAAGCTTAGTTGCAGAAATGAGCAATGCCAGTAGTAGAGTTTTTCATGAGTAGGCAAGCTGAGTGTCTTAGGCACAAAGAACTCCATAATGTTTTTGTCCAAACAGATCTTCAAGACAGCAAAAGTGACATTTTGTTTGAAGCCTGTGAAACAGTGTCCTGGGTCCAGCTACAGCAGTCATTTTTCTCCTTCCTAGTAGTTGATGCAGTGCTGTGGTTTTGACTTTCAGCCTGGGAACAACGCTGATAACACCGATGTTTTTAGTTGTTGCTCAGTAATGTTTACTCCGACCAAGGACTTTCTCAGTCTCATGGTCTGCCAGAGAGGAGGGGAAGCCGGGAGGAAGCAGAGACAGGACACCTGACCCAAACTGGCCAAAGGGGTATTCCATAGCACAGCACGTCATGCCCAGTGTAGAAACGGGGAGGAGTCACCAGGAAAGCCCAGATCGCTGCTTGGGTCAGACTGGGTATCGATCGGCGGGTGGTGAGCATTTATATCCTCTCCTGTTGTTATTTCCGTTATCATTATTATCATTGGTGGTAGCAGTAGTGGTTTGTATTATACCTTAGTTACTGGAGTGCTGTTATCTCAGCCTGTGGGTGTTACATTCTTCTGATTCTCCTCCCCATCCCTCTGGGAATGGTGGGAGGAAGTAGTGAGGGAGTGAGTGAGTGGCTGAGTGGTTCCGAGTTACTGCCTGGGTGTAAACCATGACAAAGAGTAACCAGTTTAATTAGAAATCAGTTTGAAACAATTCTGTCAAAAAAAAAAATAAAGTTCAGATTTCATGCTTGATCTTTCCTCCTCATTTCAGACACAGATAAAAGCATGTCTGATGCAAGAGTTTCTTGACACAGAGTCCAGAATTCACTCTACTGAAGGAAACCAAATGTATCTTCATTCACAAGAGTATGATAAAGCCAATGTAACCAGGTAATGTGACAGAAGCTAATCTCACTTCATCAGTATGTTAGATGCAATTATCACTGAAAAACACTAGGAAATTATTTCCTGTAATGAAGCTTAGAGGTCAGCCACTAGTCACTGGCACAGACTACAACATACGTATTTTGAATAGCCCCTCTGGACATAGTTCAATGAGAAATCTCAGCTCTGATGAGCCATCCCCTGCTGTGAGCATGCAGCTTCCTTCTCTTGTGCCACCCTGGCCCTCTGGAAGCGTACTACTGTCAAACCAAATTCACCGAGGTGATCCACTCCCTGTTGGTACGTCCCACAGTGGGGCAGAGGATTGCATTGTGCAGGGGGGTTCCTGAACCAGGGAAACTCCAGGGTCATGGAAAGAGACGCTGGCAACTTTCAGCTCTCATGAGAGCTGCTGATGAGAATGGGGGGAGATATAAATGCAGTGTTAATTGCCACTAGAAGAGAAGATCCCAGGGATGTCTTATAACGGCCTTCCAGTACTTAAAGGGAGCTTACAGGAAAGATGGAGAGGAACTTTTTATGAAGGAGTGCAGAGATAGGATGAGGGGTAAGAGTTCTAAACTGAAAGAGGATAGAGTTAGATTTGATATTAGGAAGAAATGTTTCACTGTGAGGGTGGTGAGACACCTCAGTTTTACAGGCCCATTCCCCTCAGTTTGAAGCTGGATAGTTACTGGCTATGCTAGGCCATAAAGCACGAGAAATATAAGACACTCTCTTATTTTCATATTCAACCTAGAGTGCTGACTGTGTGGTGAGAAAGAAGGCTGCATCATCTCCAGGTGTGGCCAAGCTCCCCTGCAGTGCCCCAGGAAAGCTTCAGTGCAACAGGCTTATCTCCAGCGCTGTTTACTTCCTACCAGAAAAAGAGGACACTGAGAGACAGATAATTCAAGCCCAAAGTTACCACTCTTTAAAATCCCTAGTCACCAAAGCTCTTTATTTCCTTTTGCTTAAGGAAGATCACATACTCATTATGGTGCCCTAAACCATTATTAAAATGACTTATTTTGCATAGCGGGAAGATGAGCTCAGCCTGGCATCACCGTAGGCAAGAGCTGCCACGGGAGGCAGAAAAGAGGCTACAGTGGGTCATCACTGTGCTATACAGACACATTAAAGACAAACACCAGGAGCAGAAAGTATTTAAACTAAAGGGATAAACTAGTAGGGAGAAATAAAAGAGGAATACAAACTATTCAGCAATAAAGCTGAGATCAAGAACTCAAAGAAGCTGGCTAACCACAACAGCAATCACAACCTGAGGTATAAGAAGGGCAATAGCGTTGACAATTTTACAGATGAAGACAGATCAGATCAGGAGAGGGCATATATCACCAAGTTGCCTGTGACAGAGGGACTGAACTTGATGGCCAGGGCGAATTTCTTCCAGCCTCCTGTTCCTGTTCAGTATCCCTGGCATAAAAAAGAACACAAAAATGACAATATGTAAAGGTGTCCTCTACTTGCAGGATACTGCATGGTAAAGAATGTTTGCACGTGGGCTTTCATCACAGTTGTTAAATTCCATTACAGTCAATGTGACCCTTTAATATCAAGGCTTACTGGAACCCACCTTCTGGATTTTTTTTCTCTTCCTACCACATTCTTTTTGGAAGTGCTCACTTAAGTATTCAGGTACACATCAGTAATCACAACCTGGCTTCCAGTCTCATAAAAGAAAACTTCACGATGATCAAAGGCTTTTTGATAAGCTGCAGCATAAGAGGGCAATGTGACAAGTAAAGCAAATCGCAACAGAGCCAGAACAAGCAACTGTTGTGAGTAACCTGCGCTGTTATTGCTAACATGACAATATTTTGTATTAGCACATTATAGAAACCAGTCCAAGTCCCCTATTTGTTCTGAGAGCAATTTGTTTAAGTACAAAATCAGTACTTTAGGAATACCGTGGAGAAGCAAAATGCTACACCCTTAAGCTTACAGTAAGAGAGGTAGACCAGACTTTTAAGAGCTAACAGCACATACCGTCTCTCTGAAGGACATAAAACTAGAAGGCAGCACAACTTACTCACGGGGAGGAGAAAAAGCCTGAAAAATTCAAACAGCTCATGCACAACCACTTGAAATCATGTCACTGTTTTCTGATGGCGCATGAACCCAGTAAAAAGTACAAACATGTTTCTTGAAGAATCAAGCCATAAGAAAGTGTTCTCTCCCCACTCAAAGCAGCTATCATCATTTTGAGGCTGATATTGCTCAGCCTACACTTTCTTATTATTCCTTTTCTTATTTTGACCTAAAGCAAGCCTCACTTCTGGCTACAAGGCTGTGCATCACTCTCCACATCTTTAGAAATGAGGGATATCTTATTTGCACTTTGAAGACTTCAATTACAGGGAAATCCTGAAGAATTACCAGAACTGCACATAAGCCAACTTTCCTTGTAGCCAACATTGCCCGTCACGCAGGCCCTGGCGCTTGACTTGTATGGACATTTTTCCTTTCCAAAATTTCTCTGAAGAAAGGAAGTACTTGCGAATTGCAGCAAGAATCTTTCTTCCTCTGCAAGGTTGTATCACACACCGAAGCTAAAAAACGTTTCATTGCGATCACTGAACAAGAATGTTTTAAAGATATGAGGCTGCCAATGCATTGTTTCAAACTCCCCTTACAAGCTGCCAAGCTCAAGAAGATGCTAGGCCATCTCAGAAAGGACAGGATGTTATTGCCAAAGAATGAATAAGAAAAGGTTCAAAGAACAGCAGAACCACTGAATGATTGAGGTTGGCAGGGGCCTTTGGAGGACACATTGTCAAACATTCATTCTGAAGCAGAGCCACAGACAGCTGTTTGCAATGCACCACATCCAGGCAGTTTTGAAGATATCCAAAAATGGAGACTACAGCAGCTTTCCAGGCAACCTCTACCAGTGCTCAGTCACCCTCACAGTAGACAATCTTTCCTGACCTGAGGAGAAACCTCCCTTCCATGCTTCAGTCTGTCTATTGTCTTCAGGTCCTGTCACTGGATACCACTGGAAACAGCCCAGGTCCTGGCTCCTGTCTTCGCACCCTCCCTTCAAATACCTGTACACCTTGAGATGGTCTACCTGGAGCCTTCTCTTCTCCAGGCTAAACACTCTGAGCTCCCTCCACCTTTCCTCCTATGGCAGATGCTCCAGTCCCTTCATCATCTTAATGCCACCCTTGGCTGCACTTTCACCAGTATCTCCATCTCTCTCTTGTAGTGGGGATACCAGAACTGGGCACAGTACTCCAGCAGTGGCCTTAACAGAGCGGAAGGATCACATTCACACTGTGTGCATAGCTCTATTTGCTTATCTTGTCATTTCCTTGTGAAAGCTTAGAAGGTGATCAAAGGCTTGCATGAAACAAAGAGTCTCATTATTTTCAATAATACTATGATCTTCATAGAAATTGAGCTATCACAAACCTTAATAATAGTAAGCCTTAAGTGCAGGAGTAGGATTTGCCCTGTAAAATGCATGGAAACAATGTTTTTCACATAAGGTGTGTGGTCAGATTCTCTGTTAGTGGAAAACAGTGTAAATGGGTGTAAATTCTGCCAGAAATACCATCTGCTATGCATATTCTGCCAGTGGGAGAAGGAGAGAGGAAATGAAAAAGAGGAAAACAACTCATTTCCAATGGGGTTTTTTTCAGTTTTTTTTCTAGGTTGCATCCATTCTCCCCTGCTGACTGCCTCTGTCTAGTCATAATTAAACACAAAGATCTTCATGGAGCAAACAGTTGGCATTTAAATCACTTCGTCATTCCAAGCGGCCTTTAACTCCAGTGGAAACCCCCCTCACTGTCATCCCCTAATTCTCTCTGGCAACAACCATGGCTCAGATGCATAGTTGCTTGGAAAAATTTTGCTCCCCCTCCCTCTCCTTCCTCAGCAAGTCTGGAAAGGTCTAAATGGAACTGCCAGTGTCAGTTTACCCAAGTGTAGATGGCAGGAGATACTTCCTGCAATTCCCTCAGGGAAAGTAAAACGAGATTGCACAGATCATCTGCCGAGTCACAGTGCTCACCTAGGGTAGACTACCTCAGGAACAGCCTCCACCTATTACAACAGTATCTTCACACATTACAACGAGAGCCTAACCTGATGATCAGGAAAACACTCTGAACGATCCACAAACTTGGAAAATGCCACAAAGATTCTTACAGTTCCTTCGGCTATTGAGCACCCATAGAACATCTTTTTCTGTGTTCCTATTTTAAATAAATAATTATTTCTAAAATATTCTCTAGTCATAGTAGTTTTTCATATGTTCTGAAATTCTGCTTAGAGTAGGTGGAATATTAGGATGAAATCCTCTCTTCTAAGAAACCCAAATAAACAGCAGTAATACTAATACAATTTTATTGGAAAAGGAGAAGTCACCATTCAACCTTCAGAGAGAGAGTTAGAGGAATCCACAGAACAGAAATGTAGAAATGGGAGCCAAGAGGTAGAATTTAGATTATGTGCACAATCTAGGAGAGAGAAGCATTAGCCTTAAATATTATCAATCTTACTGACAGCGAGACAGGATATTGCCAGACAATAATGCCAAATGTATGTAACGTATGCCAGTGTCTCTTAATTGGGGTTTAAAGGTTTAAAAAGAGAGACAGAGATGACAATGAGAAAAAAAAATACCTTATTTTGAGCAACAGTATTTAGGTTTGGTTCCAACACAGTTAACTTTTATTGTCTAAAAAATCAGCTGCATGGTAAGGATGCAGCAAGGCCAAGCATTATTGTCTAAAAGCTGGTCTTTATGTGTTATAATTCCTGCACTTCTATCTTACTGGTTTTATCGTGTTTAAAAGCTATTATCTCTTAATTTGGTTTCATGTTGATAGACTGCAGTACAGGAATACAAGCAGCAAGTACACAATATTCTCATCCTCTTTTTTTTGGTGTTTTGTTTGGGTTTTTTTTGGGGGGAGGGGATAATCCAAAATTAATCTCTGAAAAATACTTCATAAGTAACCAATTATCCACTCCAAACCCACAGTATTTCTGCTTAAATGACCTCTTGGCTTCATTACATTATATAAAATGGTTATGAGACCCATTATCCAGTAACATATAATTTTAAAACAACATCATGATATCTTTCATGCAAAGCTTTGCAAATGGCTTGTTCTCTGCTTATTGATAAAGCTTGGAAAAATGTTTAGTCTATCAGTCTAAGAGAACGTTACAATAACTTCACTCCCTGCTGGCACTTCTTCTTGCCCCTAGCTCAGCATGATGGCAGGGTGCAACCATGGCCCCTGGGGTCGTGACCTAGAGAAGGTACCCTCTTACACAGACAAGGCAGGAGGGAAGTCTGCCAGAGCAAGACACAGAGCCAAGCACATAGCTCCTTCAGGGGAGGTGTCATGGTCGAGTTCTGGGGAAAGTTATTAGGCGCACTACCTAAGATCTCCTCTTTCATTTCAGACCTCTCCTCTACCAAACACTGCCTAGGACGCCTGGCATCATAGTCTGGGTTGTGCTACCTGAAAAAACTAAGAGAAGGTCATGGTCTATCTGCATCCAACAGCCTGCAAAAAGTTAAATTTTGGGGGGAAAAATCACTTCTGCGTGAAGACCTCGTAGCAGCCTTCTAGTATCTGAAGGGGGCCTACAAGGATTCTGGGGAGGGACTCTTCTTGAGGGACTGTAGTGATAGGACAAGGGGTAATGGGTTTAAACAGGGAAAGTTCAGGTTAGATATAAGGAAGCAGTTCTTTACTGTGAGGGTGGTGAGGCACTGGAACAGGTTGCCCAAAGAAGTAGCAAATGCTCCATCCCTGCAGTGTTCAAGGCCAGGCTGGACAGAGCCTTGGGTGACATAGTGTAGTATGTGGTGTCCCTGCACATGACAGGGGGTTTGGAACTAGATGATCTTAAGGTCCTTTCAGCCCTAGCTGTTCAATCATTCTGTGATTCTATGAGCCATTTCTCCAAGAGGCATTGTGTACATTCAGAACCCAGCTATCTTTCACCAAAAAAAAAAAATCATAATAATCACTATAGTGACCATTTATCTAAGAGATTTCTATGTGAAGATCAGAATGTTTGCAAGACCTTCCTGACTTTTGCACTTTTGGAGAATTACTCTTCAGCATGTTTTTCTCACTACTCAACCTCTGCAGTGCCTGTTCTCCCAGACTGCTGCTTATCTCCTCCTTGTATTAGTCAACACTGGCTTCCACACTAATCCTGGAGTTTCAAAGGGTCTCCCATTTTCTAACTACCCTCTCTTTTCAGTCTGCTCCTTAGAAAGCCCCTCAGCAGGGCCAGATGAAATGCAGGCAGAGTGGTCAGATGCCTCACGAAACATGCTGCCTATTTTGCTCATCCTGGCAGGAGCAGGGAATGACTGCCTAAGCAGTGAGAGTGTGTGTGAGTGTGCAGAACTCAGACCTCATGATTGCCCCCACAACCTGAAGGACTCTGCCTCATGGCCAAGGGAGGGTGCAGAGGCACAGGATGGCAGAGCACACGTGAAGCCCAGCTATTGCCCTGCTTTTTGTTTCTCCTGTCATGCAGTATGAGTGCCACATCCCAGTCCAGGATGATTTGAGAGGTACTCTCTGACCCTTAGGTATCGGTACTCCATCACCTGCTGACTCTGCCAGCCTCTTCCTTCCTGGTGGCACAAAGCTAACTTTGCTGCTCTGCTGAAGAGAGGAGTTAGGCACACTGTGCTCTTCACCAGGAACCAAACTCAGCTGTGTCTGCACTGCTAGGAAGCTCTGTCCCAAAGCCACCCTGCTTTGGGTGCTCCCCCTGACATATCTTGGCATCCTACCCAGCACTATCTGTGACATGAACTTCAGCTCTAAGAGCAGGATTTTTAGATCTGCTATGATGACTTTCTACCCAGGACAATCCTTCATCTCATTTCCCTTCCTCTCCATGCTTAGAAACAGGCTGCGTTGTCAGTTATGAAAGTAGAATAATTCCACCAGCATTTCTGGAGATACATGATCTATGCAGCAATCATTATCCAATTGTTGTGCATTTTTAAGTAAGCGACAACTGATACAAAACAGCAGGAAATAACAATAAAATATTCTTTGAAACATACTATAAGCATCTTGTCTGTGCCAATATCTTTAGAATTAGAGCTGCAAAATAGTTGTTTCCTGTTCTTTAACTTCAATTTCCATCACCATTTTTTAAGTATTTACTCATACCACAGAAAATGGTAGTGATACAAGGAAAATTAAATCCTAGGATGATTCTATCTTTGCATCAAGATAGAACAGTAGAGAAAGTAGAAGTAACCAAGCTGGTGCTTTGGGATTTTTTCCCTATAACATAAACCATTTTGAAAATACACCAAAAATAAGTATACCATTTTCAGAAAAAACTCTCTTGCTCATCAGCAAGATGTGTTGAATTCAACCCGTATCCTGAGCTCACACACCCTAACTATATCAGTTATGTGTCTGGGGCATCCACACACAACCTCTGAATCTGATTGAACATTTCTAAGAACTTCTGAGGTCCCTGAAAGTTCATTTGTCTCTTCTTTTCTTAGTGGCAGAGCCACCAGTCCCGTTCACTGGGTTGTCAGGTTTCTGTTCCTTCCCTGGGCTATAGAGATATTGTAACTTCAGGAAAGCCTGTGTGTCACCAGGGGTACAGCCCGACCTGCTCCAGGAATGTCTGGCTGACCTGCTGGACTCCATGGCTACACCAAGATGACTGGGGTAGAATTCAGGATGGCACAGACCTCCCTGTGGTCCTTGTGCTTTTGTCAGCAGTCAGAGCTGGGATTAAAGTATTTGTGATACTCCAGTCGCTTTGGTAACAACTGCAGTATCACAAAGAAAAGGTGTTTGGGTTTCTCTTTGGTTAGCTGCTTCTATAAAGGTTTCTCAACTGAGTGTCCTGTTGCAATGGAAAGGGGATTTGTTGCAACGGAAAGGAGATTTATTGCAACCCAAAACCTACAGAAAGAGAGAGGGAGAGAAAAACAGCTTTAGTTTATCCCACTTACTCTCCAAGACATTTGTTATGTCTTTTTTACATTTATCTAAAGTAATATAAAACTAATATATAACTAAATATAAAACTGTCTGCCAGCACAATGAAAATGGAGACCTTAGAGACGTTTCCAAAGCATTTTTCCTTCTCCATAATAACTTGCAGATTTGCTTTGATTTTCTGAAGTATTTGATTGACATACGGAGCGTATGTTTTACCCTGTTTTGTTGTTCTGCACACACTGTTGTGTTTGTCCCCCCTGCCCTCCGTTCAGCTGTAACAGTATTATTCTCCTTCTTAGTACCTGGTACAGTGCTGTGTTTTGGCTTTAGTCTCAGAACAATGCTGATAACACACCAATGTTTTAGTTGTTGCTGAGCAGTGTTCACTCTGATCAAGGACTTCTCAGTCTCTCATGCTCTGCCAGTGAGGAGGGGCACAAGAAGCTGGGAGGAGGCAGAGAGAGGACACCTGACCCAAACTGGCCAAAGGGGTATTCCACACCACAGTACGTCATACCCAGTATATAAACAGGGGGGAGTCACCTGTTAGGCAAGATCATTGCTCAGGTCAGGATGCGTATCAGTCGACGGGTGGTGAGCAGTTATATTGTGCATCACTTGTGTTTATTCGGTTTTATTTTCCTTTCTCTTTTAAGTTTTACATTCTCTCCCCTTGTTATTTCCCTTATCATTATTATTATTATTAACATTATTATTATTAGTGGTGGTAGTAGTAGGAGTTTTATATTGTACTTTAGTTATTGGACTGTTCTTATCTCAACACATGGGGTTTACATTCTTTCAATTCTCCTGCCCATCCCACCCACAGGGAGGAAGGAGGGGAGTGAGCGAACAGCTGTGTAGTTCTGAGTTACCAGCTGGGCTTAAATCACAACAGTTCTTTTTGGTGCCCAAAGTGGGGCTCAAAGGGTTGAGATAACGACAGATCTGACCAGAGTGTGTCGAAATGAATTTGTGATAAGTATTCATTGTTTTGGATTAATAATCGTTACAATGTTGATTTATCTGCTCTCAAAGTTGTTGCTCTTGGTCTCAGAGTTCAGTATGTCATACCTTACTTGCAGACAGTATTTGCTGGTTTAGTGTTTATGGGCTTTGAGGCCTGGGCTAAGGTTATCGTTTTATGGTACTTTATGATAATAGCTTGTGATATAACAGAATTATTGATCATGAAAATGGTCTCATATACGTTTTCAGCATTTCCATCACGTCTATACTTTCAGAGGCATGTAATGGGAATTATTAATAATTACACCTCTTTTTTTCCCCATCGAAGGGCCAACCTGTGGAGGAAACATCCTCACACACCTTCCCCTCCCCCCTGCCCCCAGGCCATTTACACTAGCATTTGAGAATTTTGAAGATTTTTAATACCCTTTGAGTACCCTTGAAACCAGGCTGCTCCTTTTGCTGGGAACCATCATTGTGTTGAATATAGTTCAGGTCTCGTCTAAGGTTAAACAGCTATCTAAGAATGACATCAAGAGACCTTCCCAGGGGCTGGACAGTTATCACTGGGTGGCAGGGTGTGTGGGATGTAAGCACCTAGGCCAGCTGCCCCTTGTGTATGGGCAAGCACCTAGGCCAGTTGTCCCCTCCAGTGCTTTGGAACTTCACCCCTGACCAAGTGTAAAGTCTGGAAAAACTAGTAAAACATTTAGAAAAGGTGTGTTATTGTCCTGGCAATAACAGAGAAGTACAAATATGCAGTATGCTGGGGCCTATACTTACAGAGCCCTGCTCAACACTATCCAGTACCCTCAAGGGGAAAAAGATGTCTCTGGATCTGATGGCAACACAACAGACACCGTGGCTATTCCATCCCCAACAGCAAGCACAGCAGCTACTCCAACTCTGACAACAGACACTGCAGCCACTCCAACCCCAGCAGCAGGTACTGCAGCTGAACCAAAGGACCAATCTGTACCGCTATCAGTTGCCCCTATACACAAGAGGAAATGGAAACAAAAAGCAACTCGTGTAGAGAAGGAAGATGAAGAAGGTTCAATGCCAGAACTAGAGGGGATGACACAAGAGGAATTAGTACAAGAAAGAGAGGAAGATGGAGAACAAGTGGTAACTTCTCAATCCCTGTCCTTGACTGAGCTGTAGAATACGTGAAAAGATTTCAGCCATCTTCCAGGTGAGCACATCATCACCTGGTTGCTCTGATGCTGGGACAATGGGACCAACAGTCACAAACTAAAGGGTAAGGAAGCCAAGCAGCTTGGATCACCTGCTGAGGAAGAGAGAATTGACAAAGCAACTGCAAAAGAGAACTGAGCCCTTTGGAGGCGGCTCTTGGCAGCTGTGAAGGAAAGGTTTCCCTATAAGGACAATGTTACATGTCACTCAGCCAACTGGACCATGATAGAGAGCATCAAGTCCCTGAGGAAATCAGCCATTTCAGAGATGATCTATCATAGGCCAAATGCCGGGAATGCACCCATAGATCCAGATGAAGTTGAATGTACACAGCCCATGTGGCAGAAACTTACACAGAGTGCACCATTATCATATGTGGAGTGAGCCCACTCACTGGAATCAATGAGCTGGAGGAAAGCAGCACCACCAACAGTGGGTGAAGTGACTCATCAACTCCGAGTTCTAAAGCAGTCTTACCCCTTCCCTCATTTTAGCTGTGGAAAAACTGTCCCAGGAGGTCTAACAATTGAGAGATGACTTATCCAGCTCCCTATGTGTACCAACCTATGCCTCAGCTATTAACAGCAGGCACTCTCTTGCTCGAGAGGGAAGATAGGAGGTACATGCCACAGGACATCTTATGGTTTTATTTACCTGTGGAATCATGGAGAAGACATGAGAAAGTGGGATGGAACACCTACCTCAGTTCAGGAGAAAAGGGTGCATGAATTGGAAGGAAAAACAGTCAATGGGTATCTTTCCATGAAGGTTGCTGCTCCAGTCTCTGGGGGGCAGTTTCCTAGATGGAATGAAAGAGCTGATTGTCATCCAGTTCATATGAATAGGAATGAGAATCCCTTTGTACAAGAAGTAAGTGGAGAATGTCATGATCTGCTTCCAGATAGGATTGCCCCAAGGTAAACCCAGGGACAATCGGGTTTGCTGCAGTGTGAATCAGATAACCTGGACCTTGAGAAAGAAATCTTGTAGTGACACAGCACCCCAGAAGGAGTTGAATCAGACAATGGGACTCATTTCTTGAGAAAACTTATAGACACTTGGGCCGAAGAGCATGGCATTGAGTGGGTCTATCACATCCCCTACCATGCACCAGTCTCTGGGAAAATCGAATGGTACAATGGGCTATTAAAAACTACACTGAGAGCAATCTACACTATCCAGCTTTACAGATAGACACAATCTGCTAATTATTTGCAAGAATAAATATTTACATAACTAAAAGCTAGGTGCCTGTGACCTTTCTACATCGTTTTCTCAAGTACTGTCAAGTGCTGTCACATTTTCATCATTGCACTGTCTTAAACGCCTTTTTAAAAATAGGACAAAACTCAGTTGGTGAGCTGTGTTTCTAGGACACTTAGCAAGATGTTATTGTTTCATACCTGATATGTTACACTGCCTCTGCATTTTCTGTAACACCCTTTCAGGCTGTTCCTAACACATTCTAAAGGATACCCCATATTCTACCAAAACACTTACTCACAATTAGAGCTAATTGGATGATTCATTTTCTCTAGACAATTTTCAGCTAAACTCTCTACAGGAATCATCTGCTATTATTTTTGGAACAGGTTTGTTAAATATTGGTTACAGGCAGAATAATTAGTTTGGAAAAACACTGTCAGACACATACTTTTCTCTAAGCCTATGTTTTAAAGCCAGATTAGAATATTAAAGCAGTTCTTTTCTGTCTGCACTGTCACTGAGCAGGTCTAAGCTTGAAATACCATGAAGCACACATATTATCTTGAGTAGATCCTCAAAGCAGTGGGGAATTAGACATTAAAAGGCATTTCAGGATGTTGGTTAAAATGCCTTCTTCGGTAGATAATACAAGTAGCTTCAATAGGCTTATGCTGATAACACACCTTACATATGAAGCCTTTTCCCATCTTATGGTACAGCAGATTTTATGGGTCAAAATTCATGGAGGTTACTCTGCACAGAGAGGCCTAATCTTGCTAGAGGAAGATAAGGAAGTGAAGTAACAGTACTGATGTTCTCAGGGCTCAGACACACCTGTGTGTCTGCACTGGGCTGTTCAGGAAGTAAGCAGACCCTTGGTGGGGCAAAAGGTTGGACATAGAATCATAGAATGGTTTGGGTTGGAAAGGACCTCAAGATCATCTAGTTCCAACCGCCCTGCCATGATCAGCGACACCACACACCAAGCTATGTCGCCCAAGACTCTGTCCAACCTGGCCTTAAACACCTCCAGGGTTGGAGCATTCACAACTTCCTTGGGCAACCTATTCCAGTGCCTCACCACCCTCACTGTGAAGAACTTCTTCCTTATATCTAATCTAAACTTCCCTTGTTCAAGTTTAAACCCATTACCCCTTGTCCTGCCACTACAGTCCCTAATGAAGAGTCCCTCCCCAACATCCTTATAGGCTGGAAGGCTGCTATGAGGTCTCCACGCAGTCGTCTCTTCTCCAGGCTGAACAGCCCCAACTTTCTCAGCCTGTCTTCGCCTCTCTGATGTATTATCTGCTATGTAACCAGAATCCTGGATCCTCCACAGAATAGTGCAGCACTATTCACGTCCCAATGATATATGCCCAAAAAGGATATTTTTTTTTCCTGTTGGTTGTATTTGTTGGAAAAGTAACATCACTGATGAGCAATAGCAAGAAGCATGCTTCTGCTGTGGTTGGTCAAGGCAGATTATTCCCATATATGCCAAAATTGGCCAAAGTCTAAGCTTTGTGTTGACAAACCCTAAGAATTCATCATCAAGTAGGACATTTATGATAAAGTATGTAAAATATCTTTTGCCAACTTCTGCATTGATCTCTGTTGGGTAATCCTGCCATGAACACACAGGCCATCCTGAAGGAATGCAGTATCCATTCTGAGGGTACAAGAATCAGTTTCCCACCTTGGTTAAGTGATGCTGAGTGTTATCTATGGCATCAAACAGGAGGTTCTTAAGTTAGTCAGTAGGGAAGTTGGTCTTACAAAAATTTTCTGAACTAATTTTGCCTGTATCTTCTCACATATTCCATCTATAGTTTGGTAAATACTACAAATTTTAAATAGCTTTGGGTATAAAAGGTAAGAAAAATTATACATTTACTGTAAATCAAAATGCAAATAGAACACAAATCCAAATATTCCTCATTCTGTTCAACTAAATCTGAGCCAGTATTTTGCACATGCATACCTGTGTTAGGTAAGGCTACATTTTTTTTTTTTTTTAAGTTCTTTTTGGTTTAGTTAAAGTTCTTTATAAAGTTTCATTAGATTTGTTCAATCCCAGGAATTTGGGTAGATGCAGATTGTTCAGTTTGTCGGTAGAAAAGAAATCAAAAATCACACTGCGTTAGTGATACCACAGAAACTTCAAAGACACTTAAAATTTCCCAAGGGCACACCTGCTGAGAGACAGAGTTAAGCTTTCTAAGCAGGAATCAGCACCACTGGTGGGGACTTTTCAAAGGTGAAAGTGCAGTAGAACTGCCAAAGCCAAGCACAAACCCAAAGGTAGACTTTTCTACACCTCACCATCAGGCTGTTGAAACACTTTCCTTCCCAGCCATACTGGAGGTAGTCCGAATACCAACTCAAGTCAAAGTTTGGCTGACTTTGTGTGTATGCTTGAGTGTAGATAAACAGTCCTGTATTTTCTTTATATTTGTTAATTAAAGTCTATGAGATACCACTCTTCCAGAAATATAACATCAAATATTTTTTTCTTGAAGGACTAGATCAACGTTATCTTGAAACACCTTCTGAAACCAATGCTTTCTGTACATTTCACAACCTCGTGGAATATTGATATTGGTGTATGGAAACAGATATTGTCATGACAGGAACTGGTCTCTATCCTTGTACATGAAGTCATATTTTCAGCTCTGTTGCATATTCAGTACTGCTCTGCCTTCACAATGGTTGGGTTTAACTCTTTTAAAAAGATGTTCTTGCCCTGCTAACACTTCAATTTGCTACTGAATTTCAACTTAGCCACTAATAGGAAAATAGTAGAGCTGAGGCTAAGTATTGATTTTGGTTTGGACTTTATTTGTTTTGGGTTTTTTTTAAGAATGTTTTGAACAAACAACCCAGAGCTAGAAGGAAAAACCCAAAGTAGGACAGGTTTGGGTCCTGGGAAGGTCTTCCTGTCTCCTCTCCCCTCCCACACTTACGAAACAGCAGAGAAGTAGGATACAGAGATAAAGGAGAAAACATACACTAAATAAATTAAATTGGGCTTGTGTTTATACATTCTGCCATGCTGAATGACTCCTGGCCTTGGTAACTCATTTCCTTTTTTCAGGGCAGAAATTGCCTAATAACAGCAAGAGTGAAAAGGTGGATCATTTTTTTTACTGCCTTACAACAAGCGACTTGAGTGATATGAAATTACTAGGTCACAGACTCTGGATTGAAACACTCCAAGAATCCCATCTTTTTGTTTGAAAGGGGGATTAAAATCTCAGACAATGATTAAATTTCAGGAACCCTGATCCCTCAGACAGTAGCTAAGCCACAGCATGATAACTGCAGAAAGCTAGGTACAACCAAGGCTTACTAGTGTTGTATCTATAGGTGCCTGTGTGGAGTCCATTTTTTGCTTTCTTTTACAGTGCTTTATTTATTAACATTATGCTTAAAAAGAAACCAGCATATTGTTTTCAGGGGTACATAGGGACAGCAACCTTTTTCTTGCAGTTACAATACAAACATGAGTGACAATCACAGTCTAACAGTGATCAAAATCAGTAGCCAGTGGTGTGTTAATATTTCAAGCTCGTGGATTCAGTGGATTCTATTTTGTCATTTAGTGAATGAACTTTTTATTTATATGGTTTTTGCTCAAAGAAGAGCAGGTGAAAGGTTTTGCAGTAGAGCAGAGCAGTGTTTAATAAGAAACTGTCCCTTGTAAGAAGGTCTGAAGTAAAAGTCATTATTTCTGATTTTATTATTTCAAATTTATTATTTCAAAATATTTTTAACTTGAATGTCTGTTTTTTAAAAGACTCCTGGAAAATTTATAGAGCCAAGAATGTCTTGCTGTAACTGCACTGAACTGGTCAGATTTGTACAGATATTAACAGCAGCAAAGCTGACTTCTGGGTATAGTATATTCAGTATAGGTTGACATATGAATTATGATGTAATTGCATCTTTTTTTGTTGTTGTTGTTTTCTACTTATGTCTAATGAAAACACAGCTGCAACACCTTAAGTGTCTCCATTGCTTTCAATAAATTTCTGTCACAGTGGCAGGCATATTCATCCTGAAGTTGAAAGAAAGGGAAAGCTCACAATAAGCCTAATCAGTTTTAGAAAAATGGTGAATTGCTGTGACTCCAGTTTAAAAATCAGGGATGCATACACAATCAAGCATGCATGTTATGTATGAATAGTCTGTATATACTCAAATAGCAGCAGTAACTATACATAAAGCCCATAACTATGAGATTTATATCTTAAATCTATTCCAAAATGGGTCTCTATAAAGGGCTAAAGCACTTTTGCATCACCAGAGCAAAGAAGATAAATGTGTTAAGAAGCCTTCAGTGGAAAAATAACTTAAATAAAATTACAAGCATTTTTTTAAAAAGATCAATTTGTGTTATCAGTGGGACGTCCTGAAAATATGAAGAAGTGTGTTACCTATTCAGAAGGGGAGGTAAGCAGCCTGAAAATTTGTAAGCCCATTCCCCATCTGCACTAATGTGTTACATTTTGAGATGAAAATTAGTTATAAGTGAATACACATAGAAAATGGGCAAAAAAAGGAAACATTTTGAGGCCAAAGCTTCACCATGCCAGCCTAAGCCGATATGTTTAATAAGATAAACGATGACACAGCAAGTCTAGCACACCTTGACTGCATATATCTTTTGCTAGGAAAAAGTAGTTAAAACGAAGAAGACAGAGATGAGAAAAACTTGCACAGTAAGAGAGACTGAACCAAGCAATGGCAGCTGTCAATTCTGAACATGCCAAATTCGGAGTCGCAAGTTCCCTTTCCAAATGATGACTGAACCATCATATCCTATTTGTACTCCCAATGAATCAATGCCAGTGAAAGAAATTATGATGTTTGCATACTCATCCCAAGTACTGTTGTTCCCCTTTTCCCTCTGCTGCTTAGTTCACATTCAAACACCTTAAGTGTCCTCAGAGACCTAACACAGACTCAGAGTGCAGGGCAAAGGATGGCTAAAGCGGCTTCTGGCTAATGCTTTTGTCTCTGAGCCTGCATAAGCTTCTGTCTCAGTATAATGGTCCAGAGAGAGCTCTTTGGCAGCCATCCTATGGACCACACTAATGTCCAGAACCTCCAACGGTGCACCTTGCAGAACCATTCCTTCCCGGTTTCAGCAAGACTCCATACCACTGACAGCTTCAGCTACCACACAAGATAGTTAGAGAAGGGTCATGAACAAATAGGCCTTCAACTGCCTGCTAGTAATGTCCAAGTCCAGGCTGTGGATGTAAGGTTTAAGATCTACTCCCACATATTACAGCCATAGCATCTGCAGGAAGAACACACCCTGGGACTGAAAACCTGATTCTTCACAACTTTTTTGTTTACAGTCAGAATAAATGGACTCTTGTATCTTTTTTCAGTGCATAAGTGTTGAGTATTGCACACTGTGCTATGGTCAGGAACATCCCCTTCTTTTTGGTCTACATCTGTCCCAAATCATAAACCTTGAAAAGTAAATTCAGAACTGAAGTTTGTCCTCCATGTTCTTTTTACATACTGTAATTAAAATAGTTATTAATTAGACAGAAATGCATGCCTTTCCATTCCTGAAATTCAATTTTCACCTGCTAAGGACTAGAACTTTTATCACCTTCCACTGAAATACCAGTAATGTAAATTAGAAGTGAAAAATGTGTTAAGTAATATGTGGATTATACTGATACAAGTAAAAATGGATGTTCTTTGAAACTTTTGCTCTATGAATGGGAACTTACAGACCATAACATTAGGAACTGAATGAAGACCCAAAAAGGTAGGTAGGATAGTTACAATTTACATTACTAAAATATCTCATTAAATATATGTAATATTACTGATATAAGAGCATATCTTGACATTTACGTTGTAAAGTGAGAAAGGAAAGACAAAGTCTATTGGTTATGATCACAGAAAAATATTCCAGAAAATATAAATGCAGAAATTTAGTCACTGCAGGAAGAGTTTATTTTGTCATTTCAGCACTGTCTTGTTCAACTTTCACCCAAAGAAGTGAACAGATGTTATACAGCGTATAATATATAATGACAGCAACACACCGAGGAATGGAAGGAAGCCAAAAATAAGATAAGGCCTCTGGATGTTTCGTTCACTGACACTTTGCTATAAAATACTTTTTGAAGGCAATTTCAAAAAAGTACTAAGCCATTCCTAGAAACTGGCGTGGAAAGAGGCATACAATCAACAGAGAAACAGTATAGGAGCATCTGCTCTGAAGTCTTCTACGACTGAAGCATTTCTGTGTTCTTCATCCAAAAGTTTGTCTTTCATCTAAGAATCTCACTGCCATAGATTCTGTAATTGTTTTGACAGAGAGTAAGATGAGGCACAGAAACAAAGATATTACTCTGGAATAAGCCCATGGAGGACTGGTTCCTAATCCCACCAGGCCTGACTCTCCCCCAGCACTGCAAGGTCTTTTGGAACTGTTATTGAGGAAAGGTATTTGATGAGCCCCAGAGCAACCCACTGTCATATTAGATGTCGAGATGTTAGTCAGAGACAGGTAAGCATCCCAGTGACTTTAAATAGTCACACCAGAACAGACTTTTACACTTCTTTCCTCTCATAGTACAATTTGATGCGGTATCCATGAGCCAGCAGGCTTGCAAGTGATGTGCCAGTAGTGAGCACATACGTACAGAGGTGAATCTATCAACCAGATGTACAACATCCTTATAGGTGCAGTTACAATGCAAAATACCTAAACTCTGCTCAGACTCCACTCTGAATGATCACCTGAGGTTCCTTTTCTACGCAGTCCTGTGCTGTCACTCTTAAACAGAAACTTTCTTACAAAAAGTCGGAGAAGTAGGCTGTGAGGCAACTGTTTAGCAAGCTTACTTCATATTATGTATAGTTTGACAGGACATAGAAAAGTCATAATTCAACTGTCTGGCTTCTTCATTCTTATAAGCAGTTAACAAAAAAGAAAAGCAAATAGAGTCTTAGGTGAAGCTAGGCAATTTTTTACATCAAAAAGAGCATGAGTTTGCTCCACTTGTTTTTGTGAGGAGCTAATTATGAAGAGTATAGTAGCCCTAGCCCTTTCACCTCCAGTAGTATTAAACCCTGAGATGCTGTCAGACTTAATAGCTGGCATTGTCAAATATTATGAGCATTTGAGGACACGCTTCCAAGAAATTGCAGACGAGAGACAACAGTACACACATTCCAGCAGCAGCCAGGCTAGACAGCTCTGCTCTGGCTTACTCTGCGTTTGAATGATTCACATACCCAGGGAAACTGAAACTATGAAAAACAATAAAAAGCACACGTCTGTGTAACGTTGGGTAAAAAAACCACAACAGTATGTGTTTGGAGAGGCCAAAGTTACTCAAATGGTAAAATAGATTTCTGTACAGGGAAGGAAAAGTTATTAAGGGACAAACCTGCTCGGGGGTTGGAGGAGGTGGTCTTTTGGTCTAGCTAAAAGGTAAGCAGCAAAGGACAGGGCTTAATGGTAATTTAATGGTAACATGTCAGGGGCAGGATCCCACCAGGGACCAGGTTATTCAACACCTTCAGTGGAGAGCTAGAAAAGGCCATAAAGAAAGTGGTCTCTAAAAAGCTACTAAACTCTCTGAAGTAGTGAAATGCCATCCCTGTAGCAAGGAACTCTGGAAAAACTTTAAAAACTGTACAAAATTAAGGTCAAATGAGCTTTAGTCTGAATAAACATAAAGCATCCAGGCATAAATAACCTAAATTCCATTGACCCCAAACTCATGGTGAATCCTGAGCTAGCAGTCAGGGCAGAGAAAGGAGATGACAAGGTCCCTGCTGACAGTACCGTGGAATGATCAGCTCTTCATGCAGTGGCATCATTAGGAACAGTATTAAGGAAAGACAAAATGTCATTTCTCCCCTACACAAAATGTTGGTTTGCCAAAGTAACAAGCTGCTGGCCAATGTAGAGAGGAAGGGCTTCTCCCTTGTGAGGAGAGACTTGAAAAGCCAGGGCTTTGCAGTCTGGAGTTAAGAAGTCTAAAAAGGGCAAGCTAAGGCTTTGCAAGTCTGCAAACACACTGAAAAAGCTGAATGCAAAACTGCTGTTTGCCAAACCCTGTGCTGTGAGAACGGCATTTGATAACTTCCGTGATCTCCCACAGTCACTTCCAGCCCAAGTGACTCTGTGACTCTATGCCTCCATGGGCAGGCATGCCCAGCCATCCTCACCTACCCTCACCCAGAAATCTCCAGCCTTTGTCCTCCTCTCCAGCACATGAACATCTACACCTCCATATATATCATATCGTTTCTGCATGACTATTGCTTTGGAAAGCAGTACACTTTCCATAAACACATGCAAATAATAAAAATTCGCACTAACAAACATTAAAATCTCTTTTAATTAATTTAACAAATTATGTACTCCTAGTTTCTATTCTATTATTTTTTTGTTAATATTCAAGGTCTATACTTAGCCTTACCATATGTCATTTTCTAGTAGATACATTTTTATTTTTTTTTTAACAGCCACCATGCTTCATTATTTGACCAAAAGGAATCTTAATTAAAATGCAAACAATTACATAACTGGCTCTATGTATAATATAATATAATACTCATTATATTGCTAAAGATCTGTCTGGGCACTATTACAGTAGATTTTGCAAGTTCGTTTGTAAAAGAATAGGAAATCTTCTCTTTAAACTATTGCGTTCAGTGGCTTTGGCTTTGCAAAATGTGTGTGATGAGCAAGTTCAAAGCAATGTCAGTCAGATGAAAAATGTTATATTCTTGCTGGGGAGAGAAAAAGCAACCTAGATAATGGCAATTCAGTTTTTTGATGGATTTTTTTGTTTGATTTTGCTGGGGTTTTTTTATTTTTCACATAAAATCTTGTTAGTGAATCAGTCCAGGTGATGGTGAATGAGCAATAACAATTATCTACATAGTGGTCCAGCACTACTGGACTTCTTAATACTGCATCCAACCAGCTAGCAAAATACAGAAGACCTTCTACACTTTCAAAACTGTCAGAAGCCAAATCTTCAAGAATAAAAATCCAAAGTGCTCTTCAAGGTTTTAGGGGATGTTAAAGCAGTCCCAGTAACCTCACAGAGAAGTGTCATTGCACTGCCCTATCTGGGCCATGCAAAAAGTATACCATTCCCTTCTCGCCATGCCTCTGTGGCCACATCTGTTATCATTTGAAGCAGTTTAAATAGCTGGATCTGATTATTTATGTTCAATTCATCTTTTGGTTATACTCTACATAAAGATTGCTTTTTTAGAAGTTAGGGTATTAAACATTCTTTGGATATGCCTATTTGATTTAGTTCCTTTGAAAAAACACCAGTGGTTTCCCACCTGAATAGATAATTTGCAGAGATTTAAGCTTCTCCCAAATGAGCAGAACTGAGTTCATCCTGCAATGAGCAAATCCTTACCTTGCATTAGGTAATGCTCCTGGCTAAACTCCAGAGCACTTCACTCCACCTTCCAGTGCATCTTTTCAATATTTGCAAAGTCTGTGGTGCAGCCTTCATTTTGTTCTGTATTTGTGCACCATAAAGTGTGAGAGGCTCATGCACCATGCCAAGGTTCACAGATACTACAGTAAAGGCAATAGGCTACCTGCAGGAGACTGTTGCAGCTGTCACCATCAATAAAAGAGGGAGTTTCTTTTTCCTGTTACTTTCTACAAGCTTGTTTGATCCCCTGCAAATCTCCTTTAAGAACATGGATATAATTTATCTATTTTTCCTCAACTCTTTTGCTCAGCCTTGAGTGCCTTCTGCATTGACTGATAGCAAATCACTGATCCTGACCTGCAGGAAGACCTCTATCTTTTTTTTACGACAGCGAGTTACAGATTGTGGCGGGAAGCGAGAAAAGAACAGGTAAGTATGCCAAGAACTGTATTTTTCACCCTACTTTCTGCTAACCTTACCTGATACCATCTGGAGTTTATGAGCACCTGCTGCAACATAGGTTTAAGACTGTGGTAAAATTTGTGGGTTCTGTTGTCGTAAATGTCATGTAATCATATACACAAGGAGAGGCTTGTTATAGCACATTTTGAAGAGTGCACACACAGACCTTTTAACACAAAAACTTGTGTTAAAAATGTCATAAAAGGAACATGCATTGGCAGTGCTCCTTTGAGCACTTGAAGGCCGCTAGCAGTGGAGCTAAGCAGCTCTACTGAATTGCTAATGTGATATCTCTCCCACATTCAGCATGACCTAATATATCTGGTTATAAAATCTTAGCTGGGGACAAAACTGTTTGGTTTTTTTTTTTGAAAGGCATTATTACTACCAATGACCTAATTCTGATTTTATCTTTTTTTTTTTTTTAACAAAACACTCATTTTGACTGTGTTCCAACAATTGCTTCCTTTGAGAGGTATCTTTTCAGCAAGTGACAGAGTGGGCCCCTGCCAGCTATGGTTTGAAATATTGTACCCTCTGGATCTCCAGATTTTAGACCATCCAAAGCAGGTAAGCATCGAAAAGCTCAAAACTTTTTCAGACTTTAGCAGACCTTTCTGGTATAATCTGTTCCATAATCTAATCCATAATCTGTTAAAATTTCATACAAGATCACCAAGATATGGATCTAATCCAGATTAGAAAGGTCCTAAATGACCTAAAAGGCATGCTAAAACTATGCCCAGGCATAATGGGGGAAGGAGGGAACACAGGACTAAAATGATGTGCATTATCAACAGCCTTGACTTTATCAACCTTCCTGTAAGTACCCTGACTTCTAAGGAACTTGAAAATGCAATTAGTTTCACTATGAAAGTGTTAAGTGTTTCAGGTCCCTGAAAACCTATATTGTCCAAGTTCTATTTGTGCATATGTCAAAATCAAAAGTGGATTTCTAGAAATCTCCAAGATTTTAAGGGTCTGAAGAAAACACCATGTATTGCTAGATCAATGATAAAAATACTGAGAGGTGACATTTGTGCTTGCACCTGCTGTCATTATAAACTCAACAGACAATGCCAGGAGATTGTTGATACGCCAGCAAAGCAGCAAAACACAACTGAATGGGATAGGGCTCAGAAGCAACTAAATAGACACATTCATAGCAATATTCCTATCTATGAACATTATAAGATATTTTATAAATCTACACAAAAACATTTTCAGGCCTTTCAAGTACTGCTAAAATTTCAGCCAAATGTGATCGGTTAAAAAAAAGCAAACAGACTCTGCAACTGGCTTTACAAAGATAGTACGATAGAATTTCCAAACAGTGAGATCAAGAGAAACAGATTTTGTAGAGCCCAGGGTAGCTGAAACACTAACCAAAATCACTGCAAGTTCTTAGTTTTGCTGCCCCCTGAGCCTTTCACACCACCGCTCAGCTCTTCACTGCCTTTCCCAGCACCCTCAGTTTGTACTAATCCCCCTCAGCCGTCCGCCTGCTACCACTTCATGATTCATCTTGCTTAAAGTGCTGAGAAGCTTGAGACAGTTCTTGTCTCGTTTTGAAAATGACTGAACAACCGTATTCATAGAATCATAGAATCATTTAGATTGGAAAAGACATTTAAGATCAAGTCCAACCATTAACCTATCACTGCCATGTCTAAACCATGTCTCAAAGTGTCACATCGACACGTCTTTTAAATACCTCCAGGGATGGTGACTCAGCCCTTCCCAGGGCAGCCTATTTCAGTGCTTCACAACCCTTTCAGTGAAAATTTTTTCTAATATCCAATCTAAACTTTCCCTGCAGCAACTTGAGGCCATTTCCTCTTGTCCTATTGCTTGTTACTTGGAAAAAAAGACTGACCCCTTCCTACAAGCTCCTTTCAGGTAGCTGTAAAGAGTAGTATGGTCCCCTGTTAACAAAGGAAAAATTTTAGCCATTCAAGGAGTTCGAGCCTGAATATAATCTCACCACAGAAAATCGCTTTATGTTTAATCACCCGTTTATTTCTTCATTCTACTTTCACAAAGATTTTGATATTCTAATTCAACAAAGATTTGCTTTACTGCTTTAAGTTACTTTATAGTCATATATATGTAGGCATACACATACATGCATATTGCGTACATATATATATACATGTATACAAAAATTGGGTGTTCTATATGGGATATTCCCTATATTTGGATATTCTTTAGATTAACTACCTTCTACACTTTCAAACACACCATTCTCATTGACCTAGAGGAACAAATATCTTTTGTTTTGCTCTGTTCTCCTCTTTTTCTGGCATCATGGTACACAGAACAAATAAAAAAGAGGAGTAAAATCATAATATCACATGGACTGATAGACATTTTACAAAACAGTGGGGTTCACAGTCAGTTTTAAACAAGGAAGTTAAATTCATCACCATTCATTCCACTGTTAAAAGTGAGTGAACTATGACTCATTTTACTTTCTTTATGTATTAGTAAGTATTAACAAGTATTAACAGCATTAAAGTATTAACAAGTCTGACGGTCCAGGAGGTCCTCAACAACCTTTCCAACAGATGTTTTAGGCAGTTTAAAGAAAAACTATTTATAACATCATAAATAGAAAATTCCCTTGCAGGCAGTGCATGAAAATACTATGCTTCAGCTTCACACTGTCTACAGATCGTGTTGCCTTGAAAGCTTATCCATTCACTAGGGCTACAGCATATGTCATGTAAAAGCATTTGCTGCTGTTACAACAACATTTCGTAAAGCTGAGGTGAGGGCTTCAAATTATGACCCTGGTATCATGCCTGGCTCAGGATGCTAACACGTGCTTCTGTGAGATTACACCAAAGCACGCTTTTGGTGTGCAGCAGACTCTTAATTAAGCTCTCTGCCCAGAAGCACACCATGGGGAGAAAGTTCACTTCAGACCATGGGAACATTCTGTTATGCCCATGTTGGGACTGTCTTTTGGAGCACAGCTTCAGTCAGCCTTCACGCAGCACTCACAGTCATCAGGGAACATTAACCTTTTGTAGATTGCAAACATAAACTGTACATGTCTTCCAAAATATTCATTTAGCTTGCAGGCTGGAAAATGCCATTGTGTTTAAATCATTAGTACCGATCTCACACAGTCTAGGTATATATTATCAATCTGGGTTAATTCTTCTCCTGGTTGATTTGTGCATGTCACCTTCACAATATTTTTCTTATAAACATGCTTTTGAATATGAGATACATTTTTTTGGATAGTCAGTCCAATACACAAAGAATCTCAGAGGAGGGAAAAGTAAACCTTAGGAAATGAAGAGTGATTAACTCTGAACGCAGTTTTATACCTGGAATTTGTCTTGAAGGTTCACCTAACAAAATTATTTTCCATTTTATTATTTGATTATCATGCAACACTTTATGGAGGCACAGAACATAATTATTCTTGTACATAAACAAGAACCAATAATAACATAAAAGCTGATGAAATAATAATTGGGAAAAATACTGAAGTATTTTCCTTCTGCCAAAGAGCTCAGAGGGAAGGTAGCTGGAACATACTGGACTCAAAATCAGGGTTATAACTATAATGTAAAATGAAGTCACTCAATTCCAAAGTTAAAAGTTAAAAATGGTTGGACGTTTGGGTGTGTTGAAGCAGTAAATGTCCTTAAATATCCATTGCCTTTCTTTGAAATTGCAGATTCTCGGCTTTTCTAAAAGACCTGGCTCTAGCTCTCTGTAGTTAAGGATCTGAAAAGTGAGAACAGAAAATGTAGCAGATGTCTAGACAATTGACATGAATCTCTATAATAATCTTCTTGATGTAAAATAGGAACACAGAAGTCAAACTTGTAAAACATCATGAAGTGTCTAAGCGATAACACATAGTCAGATGTAAAATGCCACATCATTTTTGATTTGTTACTGGTAACATTACACAGCTCATAACAGTACTTAAGCAATCTGGTGGCATTTAATGGCGTGCCCTGAAAAGTATGCATATTGAAATGTTTCCCTCTCTTTTAAAAATATCTCTGGTGCTGCACAACCAAACACTACAATGGAATACGTTATCTACATCTCCAAGGACAATAGAAGACTTAAGCTGTATGAAGTAAGAACGAACAAATTATGAGAAAAAAAGAAGCAACAAAACCTACAAGACCCTCAAAATATAATGAAATTTTTTCAGGGGTGAAGGAGGGCAAGACCAAGAAGTGGAACATAAAAAAAAAAAAAACATTTTGACCACTGTAATTTTATTATCTTTAATAAATATATTTTAGTTTATGAAAAGATAGGAAGTTTAAAAACACAAAGTCTTGAAAAAAGTTTTACGTAAAGTCCTTATAAACAGCTGTAATATTTATGAGAAACTGCACATGAAAACCTTGTACCATGAGATTTGCAATCAACTCTCAATCAAATTAATGCAGCTTTTGAATTTTCATTATTTTACCAAGGAATATACTCAAAGCTTTTGTCTTTGACTGAATGTATGACCCAGGCTCTTGATGTTCAAGATTCTGCAAATTCATTCCACCAGGAAGAAAACTGGATGATGAATCAGGTTTGGTTACAATCTTACTTACCTGAGAAGAAGCCTTCAGGGCACTAGAAATCCAAAACCAGAAACCAATTTCTTTGTCCAGATTCTCAAGTGTTTTTCTGTCTGGTATCACACCCAAAACTTTCAGCTTTTACTCACTGGTTTCTCTTCGTGCACTTACGTGGTGTTTCTGCATCTTTAAACTGTCCTCATCTCTCTCAGACACAAGTATCCTAGCACACAAATATGTACAGATACATATATACCTCTACATAAGCTTCCTCTGACAATGCCAAATGTATGCATCCAGGCACAAAACCTTACAGCTCCTCAGATTACTTCCTTCCTCAGCCTCCTCACAATCTTGTGTGCAAGACAGTTACTTACTTCAGCTGCTGCAGCTGTTTATGTCAGGAAGAAGCTTGGTTTTCCTTTCACCTGGGTTCAGAAGCAGGGTAAGTATTTTAAGGTGCTACAGTCATGTGTGAGGAATGGGGTGGGAATATAAGGAAGACGAGACAAAGACACACCTGGGCAACACTTGCTACAGTGCAGCAAGGAGCAGGGAAGGGCATGCAGGCAGGGCTCTGTTCTGCTCTACACACCAGCTGGGATTGCCTTGCAAGCAATACAGATATACACACAAGTAGGTGACACGTGCGTATCTCAAGCACACACATTCATCCAAGTTTTCTTCTACCAAGTATCTATGGATTGCACAGCCTTCTGCAAAAATTCTGGTGCATGCTTTGCTGTTTTATATGTAGGGTGTGTTTGTCATACCTCGGTCTCATTTGCAGTTAGGTCTTATTGTGTCACCTTTGCTTTCTCTTGTTCTGTACATTACTGGAGTGTGTGGTGTGCATGCTTTATGTGGCGTATAAACCTGATGCGGTCAGATGGTTGAACCTGTAAACACAGGATCAGAACAGTTTGCATGAAGCTGCCATAGTAAACACCTGTTGGAAATCAGTAAGGCTCCTAGACAACTCTTATTATGTGCTTTGAGCTATCCTTATTTTGAACATTAACATGCTTGCCTGACCAATGAAGCAAATCCAAATCCAGGCAAGGTCCTGAGTGTAATTGAATACTTATGCAGGGCTGCTGCTTATTAACAGAACTTGTTACAGCAACTAGTTGAATAGAAGCAGCACTTTATGACCAGATATATTGCACTGGATTTCTTGTATCTAACCTTACCTGCAATGCTACTGACTGTCAGTAAAGCTTAACATTGCTTATAAAGCTATGTATTTTATTCCAAAAACATAAGGGAAAAAAAAAGAAAAAAGACTAGGTATTATTTGGTTTGTCTACCAAAGCAACAGAATTTCTGTAACGTGAGCAACAATCAAGCTACGTCTAACATATCTAAAGGGAAGAGAAGAGTCAAAATCATAGAGTACAGCCAGTTTCTTTTAATAAAACAAAATGACCTCACCCTATTACTATTCTCACTCTGTGATACAGCCTTAGTTTTATACAGCAGAAGAGGGTTACCAAAGACCAAAAAAAAACTTTAATACTGACACACTTAACAGGATAGATTTCCTAAGGGAGGTGAGGTAAATAGGATATGCCCCTCCACTTGCACCTCCTTATTCCCATGCATGTTGTAAATCATAGAATGATAGAATAGTTTGTGTTGGAAGGGACCTGGAAGATCTTTCCAAACACTTCCAACCCCCTGCCATGGACAAGGTCACCTTCCTCCAACCCCCTGCCAGGGACAAGGACCCCTTCCACTAGACCAGGTTGCTCAAAGCCCCGTCTAACCTGGCCTCGAACACTGCCAGGGATGGGGCAGCAGCAGATTCTCTGGGTAACCTGTACCAGTGTCTCACCACAGTCTTCCTCTTTGTTGGGATGCAATGCTCCTGAGCTTGGAGGAGGTGATTCTTGAACATTAGCCAGCTTTCTTGGGCCCCTCTTCTCTCCAGGGCTTTATCCCATGGCACTCCAGGAAGCAGATCCCTCAAGAGGCTGAAGTCTGGTCTCCTTTAGTCCAGGAGAGTAAGCTTGCTGTGTACCCTCCTCACTGCCTTAAGAATCTTGAACTGCACCATTTCCTGGTCCCTGCAGCCAAGGCTGCCCTCCAGCTTCACATTCCCCAGCAGCCCCTCCCTGTCCATCATAGCCAGGTCCAGCATAGCACCTCTCTTCTTTGGTTCATCTATCTCTTGGAGAAGGAAGTTTTTGTCAGCACATTCCAGGAACCTCCTGGATTACTTGTGCTCTGCTGTGTTGCCCCTCCTACAAATATATCAGGATGGTTGATTCTAGTCTCTGTAGGGACTAGGGCTTGTGAAGATGAGGTCACACCTACCTGTCTATAGAGGGCCTCATCCACTTGGTCTTCCTGGTAGGGTGGCTTGTGGCAAACTCCCACTGTAATGTTCCCTGTCTCCACTCTCCCTTTAATCCTGACCCATAAGCTCTTGGTCAGCTCCTCATCCACCCCCAGGAAGAGTTCTGTGCACTCCAGCTGGTCACAAACACATAGGGCAACACCCCTTCTCTGTCTCCCCAGACTTTCTTTCCTGAAGAGCCTGTATCCTTTTATTCCAACTTTCCAATCATAGGAGGCAACCCACCACATCTCCGTGGTGCCAGTGAGGTCATAGCCCTTCAGATGTGCACACATTTCTCGCTCCTCTTGCCTGTTTCCTGTATTATATGCATCAGCATAGAGACATTTCAATTGGGTGCCTGATGATGATGAGCTATTGGCTAGAGTGGTTGTAAGTCCTTTGTGCTGCTGTTCAGGTGTTCTCCTGCTGATCTGTGACCCTGGTCTAAGTTCTAGGCATCTCCTACTGGCACCAGCATCAGAAGGGCAGGAGATGGTAATATAAATTATAGTGAATCTGAAGAATTCATAATAGATGGAGTAAGATTGCACTGATAAGCTCTTGAGGAGCACAAGTAAAGAGTCACCAGGTGTAGCTTGGTTTTCTCATTGCTAGTTATGGTCAGTTCTTCTTTTGGTGATGATTGCATTGTTGCCCAGCTTAACCACTTTTGATGTTATATAGTAGTATGAACACTGCCACTGATAGTCATTTGTGGAACTGCACATCAGAAATTGGTCTTTGCATTCATTTGTTTCCTAACCTACATATTGGGTAGGATTTTTAATGCACCTAGTTCAGTGAGCTGTTAACAGATATTGTGCGGTGCCCTGGAAGCCAAAAGGATGCAGGCAGGGCTGTGAGCAATGGAAATGCAACTGCAGTTGCTTCAGTATATTTACCATGTTTATAGCCCCCACTGGGTAACGTGGGGATGGTAAAAGTAAGAAAGAACCTTCAGTGGGCAAATACAGTCAAACTAAATCCTTGGAATCTAGGTTTTCATCATGCTTTACCTATCAACTTTTGTACCTACAGGTAACTACGATGTAATTCCTATAATTTAAATGTCTGACTACTTTGCCTGCAGGCACAATCACATACTTAGATGTCTAGCTAATATAAAGCTCCTATAATTCCTGATGCACACATTTGTTGCTGTAAAAATAGAGACCATTGTTTAAAATCAGCCTCTCAAAGTGTGACTTCTCAATGAAAAGTAACATCTGTTCATAGCATGTGCCACTGTCAGACAAATAGAAAGGTCATGGACAGATCTGCACACATTTCTGCAGATTGAGACAGGGTATGAAGCCTTGAAAGTCTGTGCTGCTTCCACAATTATTTTTTTTTTTTTATTGATAAAAACAGTTAAAGCTACAGACTATCTGCATCTCAAAGATTTGAGACAGTATTCGAAGGGGATATGAAGCAGGAAAAAGCATAATCTTTTGCTGCTTAGCCTATGCCTAGGGCTTGCTGGAGCTGTGAAAGAGTTCAGTGAGCATTTCCCTCTTCTCATTCTAAATGAATACTAATTGCCCCAACAGTTCACAAAAAATGCTTTAATTGAACAACAGCTAAGTGAGAACACAGGAGTCGGACCTGATCCTCTTGGGTTCAAATATATATATTTAGAATATGTATATTCCAAATATACCTTTCTAAGATACCATGGAATTCAAATTCCAAATATACCCAAATATAAGGATATTCTAAGAACTCAGTGAACAGAAAACTGTGGTATTATGTCAGGGACACAACATGGGCAACCATTTAGAGAGAAACTTGCTTAATTATTTGTCTCAGAAGAAGATATTTTCTCCATTCCACGCTCTCCTTGCTTGTCTTCATGGTTTCCTTCTGATCTTCCACTTCAATCTATTTTGTTCTACATTTTCTTGAACATCCTTATTTCAGGTCCGTTAACCCTAGGGTGAACAAGAAGAGAAATTGGAGTGGGGCAGGAAATGACCAGCAGGTATTTGAGGCAGCAGAGGCAGCAGTTCCCAGCAGGAACATGAGGATCAAGAGGAAAACAAGTTCTCATCAGAAAATTTATTTACCCCAAGGCCTGGGATAGCAATTTCACTGGCTCATTATGTTCAGGTTTCCCCAACTGAAAGCTAGAACAACAGAAGTTGCAACTGGCAAAAGTGTCAGTTTGAAAGAGAGATGCTTGTTGATTACAACAGGCGAAAGAGCATGATCTCAAGGCTGACAAAGTCAAGCAATGTGGCAACCTGCTTCCCAAAAGAGAAGGTCCTGCAAGGTAATCCATGCTAGAAAACTGTCCCATCATAAAGACAAAGATAGGCTAGGAAAGGTGTAGATGCCAACTCTTGTAGGGGTCATGGGTCTGCACAGAAAGAGCAGGATGTGGCCAGAAGTAGATAAGGCTGATATTTTAAACATCCCAGGTTAGCTCAGTGAGCACAAGCTACAGAAAGAAAGAACTCACCTACCTCTGCAACACACGCCGCACAATCAAATAAACTTAAACTTCAAATAGACTTCAGACCATATTCTATTCACACAACCACCTGGTTCTCTATGGGCTTCTTTTGTAGAGAAGCCTGCCGGCAGTACCTTCAGGAGCTTCCAAACCACCACCAGATCACATGCAGATGTAACCAAAATGCTGTAAGGGACTATGCGTCTGGGTGAAATCTATGGACATTAAATTATCCACACAGACCCTACAGCAACTTTTGGTATTGACAAGGCCACTGGAAGTTCAGGAAATGCTGACAGATATACTATTTGATGTATCAATCGAAAACTGCTCTTTAATTGTAATTAATTACACTAAGCAATGAGTGAAAGAGTAATAAATCCAGACAGGTGTGAGAATGAAGTTGCCTGCTACAGGTCTTATTTGTGCAGGTTCCTGTATAACTCAAAATAAGTGGATGGGAGAGAAATAGGGTCATTTTTCCCACCTGTGAACAGAAGATAGATTTACTTAAGGTTCAGTTTACACATGGGTCATAGAAAAATTTTCAGTTCGTGTCAGCATAATCATGTCTTGGAATTTATACTAGCTTTTGCAGAGGGAGACTAGACGTATTTTCTTGGTATGATAACATCTAGAATGGAATTTATTTGAAATTACTCCAGGGTAGAGCTCTTAATTAAGCTACTGAGAGGGTGTGAATATCAAATGCTGGCAAAAATAGAATCTTAACTTTTAGGGAAATTGTGAGTAATTTGAAGCAGCTGTGAGAATTAGAGAGGCAGCTAGTGAAATGGTTACTATACATTTCTGTGAGCTGGAAAATTGGCAAAAACAAGAAATCTGTAAAATCTAAACATGTAAGAAAAGTAACAGGAGCAGAAACAGTCATTTCATCAGCATCTCCCAAACAGATGTGATCACAGAGAATACCATCCCAGGGGTTTCCCAGTCTGATTCTGTGTTGTGCTGGGTGACCCAGGCATCAGCTGCAAGCCCTGTTGAGGTCCTGCTGGCTGGCACACCAGGAGGGAAAGAAAGCCCCCCATCCCAGCAGTGAAAAGTGTGCAGTGCACAGTGCAGGCTTGCCAGCTGGCAGGTGACGTACAGAGCCCAAGAGCAGTAATTTTTTTTGCCATTTTCAGGCAACCTTGATTTCAGGGAAACCATAACAGCTTCTCTGCCTACCCAAGATTTTACCAGGACTTGCCCTTGGGCCTTCTAGATCGTCTCCACAAGTCTTTCTGCAGAAAGACTGACCCTGTGTGAGGCTGAGGCAATGCTCAAAAGCCAAAGAGCTCACAGAGGAACATCCTTCCCCAGACATGTCAGGGAAAGGTGCTGAGTGTGGCTGAGTGTCTGGAGTGCTGCTCATCGAGCCTGCCCGATCCTGCTGCTCAGGGACTGGGAGCTACGGCAGCACCATCCTGTCCCTCAGCAAAGCTGACTTGCTCTGTCCCTGAGCAGAAAACTGAACTGGCCATGGGGTTTTCAGGCAGTGGGGAACTACCAGACAATTGGATGCTTACTCCTGAGTTCTGCTATACACCTGGGCATGCCCAGCCCCTTTTCAGTCTTTTGAAGAATTACCCTACAGTGAAAACCAGATGTAAAAATATATATGTGACTGAGGTGGAAAGATTTGTTGAAGGGAAGGGGAGACTCAAACCCTATGGAAACCTCTATGGGTTTGGTTTTTCTTATGACTGTAATATACTTACCTTTGGACCTCAAAGTCAACCATTGCACTCTTCCTGAATTAAGAAAGAGGCAAATGAAAACATTCAGACATGGTAGTTGAACATTGAATGTAGGTAACATCCTACAACAATGCAGCACCCAATAATAGCAACAGCACTGAGATGTGATTTCGTTCTTCAGGACAGTGAGTATATCATCATGGATGCTTAGAAACATATAGCCTCTGTAGAAAACAAAATTGTGCACAAGATAAAGAGACAATAAGAGAGAAAGGGAAAAAAATATGCTGTGACTCTGAAAGTCATGAAAGACTCTGAAAGTGCATGAGGGGATGACTAATGGACATGTCCAGGAACTCTCTTTTCAATAGAAAATATGCCTTTCAGAAAATCAAAGATTTTCATAAACATCAGCCGCAGTGGTAAAAAAGGCCATTTTATGCTTGGGAAATGCAGAATTACAGACAATCTAACTCACAGAAGAAAATAAGGGCACAAGACAGGTGAACAACAACTGCTGAGAGAAAACAATACTTCTTAGGAAGTGTGGTTTCTTTTTTCTAATGACTCAAAATTAAATGTGTTGGTACATTTTCAACAGAGTAAATTGAAGCAATTTAATTATGAATCATTTATTCAGAACTTTTCCTTCCACAATAAACTTTTTTTTTTCAACTTTTTCGCTTTTTTTGGTATGGAAATGCATCTGTGTTTCATACGGGACATAAATTTTGGTTGTGACTATGTTTTATGCAGACTTCAAAACTATGTTTTATGCACTCTCAGAAAGAAGCCTAATGGTTTAGTTTATATGAGCAATTATGCCTGCAGAAAGCAAAGAGTATTCTGAGGGAACTAAGCATATGGGAACAACCAAGGCAACTAAGCAGCCAGGTATGCAAGGGTACAGCAAGGCTCCCTTATTGAGGAACAGTGTCTGCATAGAGCAATATTTAGACTTGGCAATATTGTTAGAGATTTTTTCGATGAGGTTTAAGTTCCTAAACATTTGTCTTCTGTTAAGCTGGAATGGACATCTGGCAACTGTGCATGGGGCAGTGAAGTGGGAGACGGGGCCACAGTCCTCCTGCACCCTAGGATGCTCCCTGCCTCAAGGCTGCTGGCATAAGAAGGGCCCTGGAGTCAAATGTTTTGTAAGATGAGCACCTGCTCCTGGATTTGAAGTGGAAAGAGCACTGGGGATAGACAGGAATCCACACATCTTATAGGGATGTGGATATAGCAGAGGAGATTTTACTGGAGGAACATGAGTAAGGATGTGTAAATGGACATGCACACCTGTTGTGGTTTAAACCCAGCCAGCAGCTAAGTACCACGCAGCCTCTCACTCGCTCTTTGCCCACTCCCCAGTATATTCTTTACATGCACTACAGGAACTTCATCCTCTTCTACAGTATGTAAAAGTTTTAACCAGGCAGGGCCAGCCCTGTTGGCAGATCCCCTGTTGGCAGATCCCCTGTTGGCAGATCCCCTGTTGGTGTTCACTTACTGGGTGGCCTTTGCTAAATGTGTATCCCAGTGTTTGAAAGTTACACCACCCATTGCTCTCAGTGTAGTTTTTAGCAGTCCATTGTACTGCTTGATTTTCCTAGAGGCTGGTGCATGATAGGGCACCCACTCAATGCCCTGCTCTTTGGCCCAAGTGTCTATGATTTTGTTCCAGAAATGAGTCCTGTTGACTGAATTCTTTCTGGGGTGCCATGTCATAGAATCATAGAATTGTATAATGGTTTGGGTTGGAGAGGACCTTAAAGATCAACTAGTTCCAACACCCCTGCCATGAACAGGGACACCTTCCTCTAGACCAGGTCACTCATGGCCCTGTCCAGTCTGGCCTTGAACACTGCTGGCATCCACAGCTTCTCTCGGCAACCTGTGCCAGTGCCTCACCACCATCACAGTAAAGAACTTCTTCCTTGTATCCAACCTAAATCTCCCCTGTTTCAGTTTGAACCCATTGCCCCTTGTCCTCTCACTACATTTCCTGATGAAAAGTCCCTCTCCAGCATCCTTGTAAGCCCCCTTCATATACTGCACACATAAGTCATCACAAGACTTGTTTCTCAAGGCCCAGGATAGTGTTCTGGGCAGTGGCGTGGGGCACAGTCGATGTTTCCAGCCATCCGGTGGTTGCTTCCACCATGGTAAGCACATAGCACTTGCCTTGGCATGTCGGTGGCAGTGTGATATAGTCAACCTGCCAGGCCTCCCCATACTTGTACTTCAACCATTGTCCTCCATACCAGAGAGGCTTTAACCGCTTGGGTCTTTAAAGTACCCTCTCCTGAGATAGTCTATGTGAAGGATGCATGGAGCCTCTGGACCAGTCACAATGGGGTGCTTTTGCCACTCCTTCCAGTCAGGCTGATTTCAGCCACCAGTACAGTCAACTCTTGGGATCCCCTTGTCACTCCAGGAAGACAAACTGGTTCTACCCCTCAATGGCTTGATGGCATCAAGGTACACTGTGCACCAATGTCTACAGGAGCCTTATACTCCTGTGGGACTGATGTGCCAAGCCATCTGATCCACACAGTTCAGTAAACCTGATTGTCCCTCCTCCACTGGGCTGGAGTCAGGGCCCTTCTAGTCCTGGTCATAGGATTCTCCACCTACTTCTCATAAAAATTAGTAAAATTCCTTTCCACAGGATCAGAAGTAAAAGCAGCTCTTCCACTTTGGGGAACTGCCCAATGGAAACTGGAGAAGCAGGTTTCCTGGAAGAACCCCTATTTCTGATTGTTTTTCCTTGGAATTCATGTACTTGTTCCTCTAGTGTTGAGACAGGTTTTACATCACACTTCCTCATGTCTTCTCCATGGTCCCACAGGTAAAACCACAAGGTACTCCATGGTGTGTATCAATCATCTATATCTCCCTCTCGAGCATAAGGATGCTTACTGTTAACAGCTGACATACCGGTCTGTACAGGTAGGGACTAGGATTTGTCCTCACTGAGTCACTGAGACAGTTTCTCCACAGCTGAGATGAGGAAAGAAGAGATACTGTCTTTGTATTCCTGCAGTTGGTGAATCACTTTGTCCACCAATGGGGGTCTTCCTCTCTCCAGCTCATTACTGCCAGTGAGTTGGCACATAACAATGGCACAGTTCGTACAAATTTCTACCACATTGTTCATGCACATTGGACTTCTTCTGGATCTGTGGGTAACTGCATTTTGTTTGGGTCATAAAAAATCATCTCTAGCATGGCTAACTTCCTCAGATACCAGACATTCTCCCTATAGTGGTCCATTTTCCTGGGCGACACATCACAACTTTCTTATGCTGAGGGGAAAGCAACATATATGTTCCTAATACATCTGTTTAGGCCTATTTGATGCAGGCTCACAAATGATGGTAATTCCCACCTTATTACATAAAAGGCTGGCCTAAAAATAGACTGCCTGAACTTTGTATAGCATGAGGAAGTCCTGTGACTCCCTGCCTGAAGTGAGTCCCAGCAGCTGTATGTACAAGTCTGACCCTGAAATGCATGGCCCTGAAATGGAGCTTCGTGGGAAACGTTATGAGTATTACATATGACCCGACTCCTGAAATTCAGTTATGCAACTTCCTATTTCTATGTATGTAACATATTTGAGAATATCCATAAACCCAAGTAACTGAAAATGTCAGGCTACAACGTACCCTTTCAAAGAAAGGTATGCAACCCTGTCACTCCTGGGGCTACGCATCACAAACCACCCAGCACAATGCTAATTTAGCCTTTGGCAAGCTTCATATTCCCTTCCCCAGCTGGATAAGCGTAGCCCAAAATAGAACATGCTAGAAAGAACATTGAAATTAGCTTTCATCAATATTTGTATAAGGTACCTGGATCACTGATATTCCAAATGTTTCACTCAGCCTCTTGAATGAGCAAGTTATACAGCTTCTGCCACATTTCTTTTCTACTGGAACATGCATCCATCTCTAACATGGAAAAGGGGGGCAATATGAAGAAGAAAAAGTTCTAGAACAGTTTGTTGCCAAGATTTCTATTATGATATCTTGCAATTCAGAAACAGGTTTCCTCCTATTTAACTTTCAGCATGCGTCAGCATACTTACATCAGGCTGCATCAGCTGTATAACTTGACATGAAGTTGCATAAAACATATGTCCCTCATGCAACTTGTGGCATCATCCAGGAAATCCGAAGATGAGAAAAAAAAGACGCTGGACCACTGGCCGGTTTCACCTTGTATTAGAGCTACTTTCAGATCTTTAGTTAGGAAACCAAACAACTCTCAAGTAGACCTTCTAATCCACCGCAGCCTACGCATCATCTTTACTAAAGATGATCGTCACTCCCTCTTTACATGATCTTTCCCAGAAAAACAGCAATCCTTCTGTAACAAGTAGCATGTTTCACCAGTCATGATCTGGACCCCACTCTAGGGCTGATTTTGTCATTCTTATTCACACTGAGTAAAGTTCCTGACTCAAGGGGCAACACCCCCAAATCTGACTGTACAGTTACATTGTTATGTTGAATGATTGGATCTCAGCCGTATAATAGTAACATATGTTATTGGTTATGCTACACACACATTTATCCCAAATGGTCTTTCCATTTTACATCTAAAACAACGTAAAACAATGGCAGGATTGAGTGCTAAGGATGAGTGAATCTCCTACCTTCTGTTACATCCTGGGAGCTCGTGCCCACCCTTCCTAGTATTTAAGGCAGGGCCAGGATTTTATTTTATGTTGCTTCTCTGCAAAAATGATTAATTTCGTCCTATACATTTTGCCAGAACCCAGCAAAATATATTTCCCAAACCAGCAGAAAAAGGATGCAGACACATTTTTACATTAAAATGTCAGATGTACAGCAATATTCCCCCTTGAGAACTAGATATGCAAAACAAATTCCAGAACTAAAATGATCATGACCATCTTTTCATTCATTTTCCTTCTCTAAAATCTAACAGTTCCAGCAAGACAATATGAAATGATTACCATTTCATCATGTTTTCTATTCAAAAGCAGCAGAGAAATTTCCAATCCTTTTTACATAGCAAGGGCCATAGCTGGCACACCCAGCCCAGGCTGATTTTTTTCCAAGGAGACTGCAATTCTTTTCTTTGCAAAGGGCGAGCATTATCATTTGCACCATGCCAGAAACGGATGGAAAACACCTTGCAAATGAAAATTTCACTCTCCTTTCACTGTTCTTTGCACATAAATGTGACTTTCCATTTCTCATAGGGAATAGCCATACCAGTTTGTCTTCAAGACAGGTTATTCCACTTATGGCAAAAAAAAGGTGTCTGCTGGTGCAGTGACAAAAAAGACTGTCGTGTAACCTATGTGAAGTGATTCAGAGACTTCCACCCAGGTCTGTCAGAAAGCTACCTACCTCAAAACATTAGCTCATTTTTCAGCAGCAATAGCAACAGTGACAAAGGCAATATGCATGGCGATCCTTCTTCTGGGAACAAACTTTTTTAAATACTTCAGAATGGTTTTGTGGGGCAAATGCCTGCCTATGTCCTATATGTCTTGAAAAAACACCCAAGATCGCAGTTCACAGATCTGTTTTGTGCCAGCACCTTGTTCACTAACTTTCTCAAGCTGTAGTCACTCCTTGGAGCAACTTTTGAGCCCTGACTTCTTTTTTTAACTTGGGAGTTCAGGTTTCTTCCTTAGTCATTTCCTTCGAAGGCTGAGCCAGTCTTTCCATTCTTGCCGTATCCCTTTGCAGGACAACCTCTCCCAGGAAGAAGAAGAGTGCTAGCATCATCTGTCCAACACAGTATGTGTAGCTCTTGCTTAGAAGCAGGTGCTGCTTCTGCTTATTCATGTATTTGATCCTTTCAGGAGTCTGAATTTCTTTGACTTGTTTTCGTTTCTGGTATCTCCACTTCAACTGAATACAAGGCCATTGCTAACTCAGCATTCAAGTTTCTCCATGGGGTTCAAGTTCTCTGCTTCCTGGTCTTAAGCTAGCAATTGCTAACCCTCACAAAGGCTACAGAATGTTAGGATATTGAAATATACATGAAAGCCAGAGACAACAAACTGTTCTGTAAGCAGGAGAACAAGAAAAGACAGCTTTCCAGTGGATCTTGTTATTTCACTGGGGTCTTAAGGGTCTAACTGGTGACAGGTCAGACTCAAACTTTTCCCATGGCTGCAGGGTCCCTAACCTTGCTGTCACCTGCCATTGCCCATTAAGGGTTAATTTATCTGATGCTAATGTTTTTTTCTCAGTAAGAGTAACAATATGATCTACTCTCCTTTGACCACTTCCTACTTTCATCAAACATTTGTACTTTTCAATAATTCCGACAACACTACCAATCTTTCACATTATAGGTACCAAAGAGATTAATGAAGAATGGATGGCACACACAGGTTGCAACCATAAAAGCCTCATTTCCTTAAGAGAACAAGATAATGAGCACAAGACATGCTTATGGTAGAATCACATGAAATACGCACAAAAGAACAAACCCACTTCACCGGTGTCATAAAACAGTAATAAAAACATTACGTGGCTTCTACAGAGGTCATATGTGAAGTGTGTCTTCCCTCCCAGAACAAGGACAAGATTCACCAATGGAAGATAAGGTACATGCACTTCTTTATTGAATGATTAAATTCATCAGCTGGCTTTCTGCAGCCTTTTATAAAATCTCAGTACAGGCACAAATTCAGTGAATGTGTGCTTAAAATGAAATTATAGTTGTGAAGTCTAAAAGAATGTATTTGGTCTTTCATATCAGAAGCAGCATCTTCAGACAGTTAAAACTACACATTTTTCTGTGGAAAAAATAAGAGTTTTATGACAATTTCAGGCACTTCACATGTTTAGGTTGAACAGCACCACTTCAGAACAAGAAAGACTCTACTTAATAAGCCTGCAATTGTTCGGAAAACATTCTCCAAGCAGAAAATTTCATACTGTGCTCCTCTTACAGCTTGTCTTATCAGTCTGTTACCTTTTTTCCCCTTAAAATGATGGCTTTTTCAGTCTATGAGAATTTTTTGTTCATCGGGTATTGTAGCAATAGGACAAGGGGTAATGGGTTCACATTAAAACAGGGAAAGGTCAGGTTAGAAATAAGGAAGAAGTTCTTTACTGTGAGGGTGCTGAGGCACTGGAACAGGCTGCCCAAAGAAGTGGTAAATGCTCTATCCCTGACAGTGTTCAAGGCCAGGTTGGACAGAGCCTTGGGCAACATGGTCTAGTGTGTGGTGTCCCTGCTCATGTCAGGGGGGTTGGAACTAGATGATATTTGAAGTCCTTTCCAACCCTAACTATTCTATGATTCGATGTTGCTTAACACAAAAGGGCTCAACAACCTGTATGACACAGGCATGCAAATAGCAATTGACTATAGCAAGAAATAACTGTTGCAGCACTAGTATTTTATAGGAAAACAATATAGTTGAACATTTAAGCTACTAATCTCATCAGAAAGGAGGGGAGCTCAGCTACACTGGCTGGTCCTGCAACTAGTCATGTACTAAACTTTCATTAACAGTTGAATGATGCAGTCCTACTTCGTGTTTGTCAGAGTTGCCAAAAAAACATGAGCATGGGATGAATCACAAGCTCTCTTGACAGGATAAGAGGTCAAAGTGATCCCATGAAACAGGGGAGATAATTTGAAATCTACACAATAAAATTCAGCAAAAAGAACTGAAAAAGGCTACAATCAAAGAATCAAAATGAAATGCACAAGTTTGAAAGAGGAAATAACTGGCTGATCAGCAGTACACTCATAAAGGATCTGGAGTTACGGCAGTTTGAACTTAAACATGTGAAGTTGTTCATCAGCTGAAGCCTCTCCCTCACTAACCAAAGGCACTATAGTTTTCAAATACATCTGAAGACACAAAACCCAGGATAAATAAAATCCTCTGACAGGCCAAAGAATCCCAGTTCTGGCATAGAAGTTGAAACATACTGATTTTTATTTCTAGACCTTTTTCTTATAATGTAAACAGCATTCTCGTGGAGGAAGCACCGAAGTGCCAGTCTAAGCACTAGCCTTAGTTGAAGTCTTTCCTCTTACCTTATGATACACCCACCAGTTGTTTTCCTTCCCCTACTGAAATCTACCATTGCTTGGAGCAGAACACTTTTGCCAGAAAGAAGTGTCTAGCTGTGGGGAAGGTCCACACGGCTCAGTCCCAGGCAGTTGCTGGTGCATTCCAGTCCTCTACCAGAGAGTTGCATACTGGGCACCTGGAGGTCCCCAGGCACTTCCCACAGAAGCACTGAGCTGTCACAGTGGTTGGAGGCAGGACTGCCTCTTCCCACCACCCACCCCTCACCACATGGTGCACACTGTCTCTGCCTTGTGGACCCTCCTCGGTTTCCGAAGTGACTGCAGTGCTTCATAGCAGGGGAAATAACGTACCCTTGGAGCACTCTTGTGCCACCAGGAATAAAAGTGCTATACGCATCTGAGTCACAGCCATACAACACAGCTACTCACAGCTATGAATCTCTTCACCTGTCTCCCATAATACGGCCTTGTTTCACTGCTCAAGGCCCAAGTAAAGGAGTTATAACAGTTTTTGCAAATGACAAATTCTTATCTGTTTCAGAAATTCACAGATAAATCCAGAGGTACATAGATATCAATAGAGCAGACACTGAAAGTCCTCCCGCACATCCTTCCTCTGAGTAACACAATGTAGTTACACCACACAGCATCATATTGGACAGACACAGCTTTGAGCTTACCCATTTGAATTTCAGTACCCCACAGAAAAAAAAGGAAAAACAAACGTAATGTGAAATTAGTTCCAAAAAGTTCCAAAAGTAAAAGCTGCATAACAAGATAGTCCATTATTTGTGGACAAGTCTTGACTGTTACTTTACACAATGTTGGTATGGCAGAGGACAACATTTCCCAGGATTATCTTCTGAAAATGTATCACTGTTCATGATGGCTGGCAAAAAGAAACTAAAAATATATAGCTGGGCATAATGGATCATATAAAAATCTAGAGGTGTGCACATGTTCATAGCACTCAGTGAGATACTGTCCTAGGTTCAGCTCTAACAGTTATTTTTCTCCTTCCTAGTACCTGGTACAGTGCTGTGTTTTGGCTTTAGTCTGAGAACAATGCTGATAACACACCAATGTTTTAGTTGTTGCTGAGCAGTGTTTACCCCTATCAAGGACTTCTCAGTTTCATTTCAGGTCTGCCACTGAAGAGGGGCACAAGAAGCTGGGAGGAGCAGAGACAGGACACCTGACCCAAACTAGCCAAAGGGGTATTCCATACCACAGCACATCATGCCCAGTGTGTAAACCAGGGGGAGCCAACTGGAAGGGCAGATCACTGCTTGTCTCGGGCTGGGTATCATTTGACAGGTGGTAGCAATAGTATTGTGCATCACTTGTGTTTATTGGGGTTTTTCCCCTTTTTAGTTTTATATTTTCTCCCCTTGTTATTTCCCTTATCATTATTATTAGTAGTAGTTTTATATTGTACTTTAGTTATTGGTCTGTTCTTATCTCAACCAGTGGGATTTACATTCTTTTGATTCTCCTCCCCATTCTGCCCAGACCAGGGCGGGAAAGGAGAGGGTGTGAGTGAGCAGCTGTGTGGTTCTGAGTTACCATCTGGGCTTAAACCACAACATTACCGCAACCCTTAACTTTAAGATGCTGAACTGGAAATCATAATCACATAAAATTACAGTTAGTTCAGCACTGACTCTAAGCTAGTAAATCCTGCTCAAAGTCAAGATTCTACGTCTAGGGCTCAGCATGGGACCAAGAGCGTTGCCTCTTTCTGGCGGTCTTGGAGGGTTCAGAGGAACCTCACATCTGCTGGAGCAGAGGAAGAGTGATCTCACACCTCCTCAAAACAGCCTTGTAGACATTTGTGGTTTTGAAAACCTCTTGCACTAGATGAAGACAGCAGAGAGTGCATAGTTTACGGAGCATTGCAAGACTTGGACATGATTAGGAATGCCAAGTTATTCAGCTATGCCAAGACTTTGTTTTGCTTACACTTGTCAGAGGAAATTCAAGCAGCTACAGAGTTTGGTAGCAGCTGAGCAGAGATTCTGGGATTGGCAGAGGTTTTGGAGACACCAAATATGCCCCCATCTTTTGTGAATGATGGCTGAGGAGATTTGTCAAAGGTTGTCTAGGATATCTGTGAGAAAGAAGGGCTATGGAAAGAGACCTCTGAAGCCACAGGTCAGTACCTGCTCACTGAACTATTCACACTTTCACAAAGGTGACTGTAACTTTTTCCATCCTACTGAATTCATTTGTCCAAACTCTCCGATTTGTGTACTGTGTGTTCCTGGCACACAGAATCTTATTTTATATACTAAACTAGCCATTACTTAATACCTTTGCCCCCCACACAGTTCCGTTTGGCTACAACACTTACTAAGGAAGAAAAGAAAATCATGGTTTGGAAGGTGAATTTTCCTGGAGTTTTTGGCCATGTCTTAGTCCTTAGCATAAGAAACTGTTCAGCTGATCCTCAGATGGCTGAGTCCACTTTCAGTTTCATGGCCAGTTTTAAATTAAAAAAGAACCTCCTTCTCTTAGCCAGACATAAATTGCCTACTGTGGCCTCTGTTACTAGTGGACAAATGCAGATGCAGGCTTACACCATGCTTCCACATCTCAACAAAACATATCCAAGAAGTATACAAACCCCCTGACTCCACACAACCTCAATCATGACAAAAAAGCGCTTTTCTGTAAAGGAGTTGCTGATAATGCATAACCACCAACTTTTTACATCTGGGAAAACATTCTGACTTCTTAAATTCAGAATTATAATTTGTATTAATTGTAGTGGAGTAAGCTGTTGGAGCACTTCGATTTTCTGCACAAGTAGAATCACCAGTGAAAACAAAATATCATCACGAACATGCCAATATGCCTTAACTTTGTTTCTTGTTTCTTCTGGGTCAGAGTTGGAGAAGACATATTTGGAAGCTTTACCCAGAGCTTTTGCAGTGTAACAAATAACCAGATAAAGGATAACAGAGAGAGAAAGAGATGCTTCAGCAGCTGGATATGGAAGAATATATGTAGACAAGAAAACAAAGTAGTTGGAAAAGTAGGAAGGGCAAGTTCAAGGACAGGTAATAGAACAGGCTGTACAGATAATAGAATTGGATTTGAAAGGAAAAATATACATCATGAACAGCAAATAGATACTGGGAACACTATCTTTGCCTCAGAGTTCCAAGCCATTTTGAAACTGATGTTTCTGCCAAACTTACAGTTCTAATGTGTTTATTTTCAGTAGATGTAAGAAGAAATTTCTAGGAAATGCATGTAAAAGTGACAGAAATAAATAGCATGTGCACTTAGAGAACACAATTTTAGACTTCTGAACATGAATCAGTCTAGTAGCATCAGAAAACACAGCATGGTGTGACAATTGTCTCATCTGGTGTTGCTAACTGGTCGTCTCCTGGATTTCCAAGAATTTAGCAGTATTTTCAGGGAGCTGTAATTAGCTAGAAAGGAAAAGGGGCACAAAAGAGCAATCTAACTGAACACCAGAACCTTCTGTTATTCATTCATGACTACAGGTAACACGTTCTGATTCCCCTATTAATTTCCTAATGGGAACCGGGCACTTCGGCACACGAACCTATGCTGTGCTCAGTTCCGACGTTTTCTAAGATGCTGGTGCGTGATACTTTAACACTGTGAAGTCTTTGCTTTCTGGGAAAGGAAGATGACCAAGAGGTTGTTTTTCCTGTTACTTTTCAAAGTGATGACACAAGAGCATTTATGAAGAAAGCAGAACCCATGGGTGTTCCTTTCCATCCCCAACAGCAACTCTGGGTTCTTAACCAGCAGAGCTCATGAAAATGGCTGCATCATTAGTGAAAAGTTCACACAGACAGAAGCAGGAAGCCCACTTCCTCCCTCACCATGCGCACACACACACATGCACAGCTGGAACTGCACCAGCTATGCAGTAATACTGCTTTGAGAGGAAATCCCATTCAATTCCTTAATGAGCCTCCTCTTTCTCCAGGCCTCCAGAAACATGGCCTTTCTTCCTACATCTTGCAAAACATTCAAGAGCACAATAATTTTCTTTAATGGTATCAGTAGTTAAGAATATTTACACCATGTCCCTTTTTCATTATCTGAAATGCATAATAGTGTTGGCAAAACTAACAAGAATATTTGCAAAAAAATGTTGAGAAAAAATTTACATTAACATTTTGGAACACATAATTTAGGATTTTTCTATAATATTAAGTAACTTTCTTCTCCATTTTCTCTTTTACCCCAAATAAATTTCCAGCAAATTAACTAGGATGATGCCGTTCCGACAAATAACATCGTATTATTGGTACAATCTCATCACAGGAGTTCTGCTTGCAAATATCAAAGATGGCAATGTGAAACCAGTAGCCAAGGTATTTGAACTACCATTTTTCTTGCAGGTATTGGAAAAAGTTACATTTTGCTTTATGGAGGGCATTTGCATATCTCTCTGATGAACTCCATGCACCAAACAACCCCTGTGCTACTGTTACATCTGTTACTTTTGCTGCTAAGATGGGCATTCATATTTACCCACAGTATACGTAGGTCTTCAAAGCAATGTTGTTGTGGTAGATTATAATATACAACTACCCAACTACTCGGTTTCTGAGCCAAGCCTGTGTACAAAGGCTGTAATTTACAGCAGGTAAACATTTCTTACAAGTGTGTAGATGCGGGAGAAAGCATCAGATTAATAAACCTGTTAATAACAAAATGTCTTTTAAGATACCTCCCTTTACAAATGCTGTTGTTATATACAAGTACCTTGAAAAGTTCCAAAAGAGTTTTTTCTAAAACAAAATAAAACTCTGGTGTCACTAGACGTGGAAATGATAAAATACATTAATTTTCCTCTGAATTCAGAGAACCAGCTTAGCTGTAGTTTCATGTGAAATACAAAATGGGATTTTAGGGCCTCAGCTAATCACCATTAGTAAGAGATCAGCAGGTTGGAAACTCAGATGAGGTTGGTAGTGTCTGAAGGAGAGGACACAACTGCATGATGTAGAAACATGGCCATTTCTACCATAGGTGAAAGTTAGCACTTTATACGAAGTTCAGCTGCTTTTACTTGCTAGCAGCACTGGCTCTGTTTTTAAGACAATCTGTAAGACTCTCCATCCTGCAACAAACTAAAGTAAGTTAACTGTTTCTTGTCTACAAGTGCTCACAATCCGCTTTGGTTTACTGTGAACAGGCAGCACAAGCACAAATTACTACGAATAAATAAAACAGCTGTATCCGCAAACTCTGGGAACATCACTTTTTAGCACTAGGCTTTCACTGCTACACACAATAGTGGTATGACCTGTTTCCCCTTTCGATCCACCCAACTTGCCACCTGATTGAGCCTGCAAGGCAGCTGAGTCTATGGAAATAACATCCCCCACCATACATTCTCATCTAAAGGACCAGATGGCCTGGCTTGTCATACAATAATGTTCCTTACTCTTCCTTGAACACCCTCTCATCCTATGCCAGAGGCATGTGAGTCTGAAAGCCCTGATTATCTTTTCGTGGAGCTTGTGTAACATCTAGCTGAAGCTATTGGCGTTTATGTGGTTAAAGTGGTGGACAAGACAAAGTCAGTCTTGTAGACTAGGGCAAAGTTGTGCATATTAAATTAAGCATAGATTTTTGTTTCTGCCACTGATCATGCAGACCTTGATGAAGTATAATATTCTAATAATAAAATGCTGTATCATAAAAAATCAGCTAGCTATACTGCCAAAGCTCCAAAGCAAGCCTGGGGAAGCTCCAGGCCTGCTATGTTCAGGGTCAAACTTCCTCTCTAGCTTATTTATGTTCTTTAGAAGGATAGCTCCTCTGCTGACTGCTCTTCCTGGGCTAAAATCAATTATTTTAAACTATTTTAATGCAATGCAGAAGCCTCATGCATCCCACTGCAGGTATTCTCTAGTGCTGCTCACTTCATCAGACCTTCACCTTCCATATCCCACCAAAGTGTCATTTCCACAGCTGGTTCCTTTGGTCATCTACTACAAAACACAGAAGAGGAAGACCAGAAAAAGCAGAAGCTCATATCAGTAAATGTTTATAAACACTCTCAGTGTGGAGTTGAGTTGTTACGCTATATATTAATAACAGTACATTCATTAGGTTAGGAGGATTAAGGTGTTTCTCTGACTTCTAAGGACAGCCTTGGGAGTAGTAGAGCATGTGACAACACAGAAATAAAGCAGCTGAATGGAGAATTGGACTGCCTGATGCAATTCAGTACAAAACTGACAAAACCACCATGGAGTGACAATTTTCCATTCTAAAACTTTTTTCCAGTAACAGGGAGCTGAAGCCTCCACACATTCAGACTCTTTTCCTGACCCTACAAATGAATTAAATTAATCAATATCTTTTGCAAGTGGAAAGAAGGCTTGTAATGAAATGGGAAGATATTCATGGAAAGAAAGACAATTCTATAAATTCATTTTATCTTTGAGAACTGGACCCATGTTTTGGTTTGGTTTGGTTTGGTTTGTTCTGTTCCATTCCATTCTGTTCTGTTCTGTTCTGTTCTGTTTTGGTTTGGTTTTGTTTTATTTTGTTTTGTTCTGTTTTGTTTTGTTTTGTTTTCCAAGTGCAGGGTTTGGGGAAGAAATAAGATTTTAAGCCAAGTTAAAAAACCCTTATTTTCAGGGTTGTTTTCTAAGCTTGACAACATAACATTCCAGAGGGAAGGTGATGGAGGAAATCCAAATTTGCTAAAAGTCTATCCACAGGAACCTATTTATGACACCAGTGAGGTTCCCCATTAGGAAACCTCTGTCTTCCTATACAGAATTGATCGCATTTGCAAAGGTACAAGCATAAGGAATTTCATTATTATTATTTGGAAATTATGACATGTATTTTTCAAGGCACTTTAATCTAAGTTGTCCTGTGATTCAACTAAAATATTACTTAAGAAACTTGTCATAATTACTTACATGCTTCCTGTATAAATATAAAGGACATGAGATAGGGGCCCTACAAGGATGCTGTGATGGGACTCTTCATTAGGGACTGTAGTGGTAGGATAAGGGGTAACAGGTTGAAACTTAAACAGGGGAAGTTTAGATTAGATATAAGGAAGCAGTTCTTTACAGTGAGGGTGCTGAGGCACTGGAATAGGTTGCCCAAGGAAGTTGTGAATGCACCATCCCTGGTGGTGTTCAAGGCCAGGCTGGACAGAGCCTTGGGTGACACGGTTTAGTGCGAGGTGTCCCTGCCCATGTCAGGGGGGTTGGAACTAGATGATCTTAAGGTCCTTTCCAACTCTAACTATTCTACGATTCTGTGACTTAAAGGATGTGCTGAAGGCTATGGGGAAGGCAGTGAATGGTCACATCAAGAACGTTAAACCTCATCATTCATACTAGGCTGAATATCCTAGCATAAGTAGGGGGTTTTTAATGCAAATAAAGCAATACATTTGATCCTTAAACATCTGTAAGTTTAAAAGTTGTCATTGGCTTCATTTGTTCACTGAACTTGCCAGACCACTTTATTACTGTATGTGAATTCAACGCACATTTCAGGCTCATCACATTTCCTGGGAAACAGCATGTGCCAGAGATGTTGAAATTCAGAAAAATGGGCAGTTGCCTGCTGCTGTGGAGATGTGTGAGATTTCCTGCATGCCTTTTCCTGTGTTATCAAGGGAAAACTCTGTAAAACGTAATTCATTCTGGAGTTTGTGCATTAGAAAGTTAGCTTCTTCCTAAATTCACTCCTGCTTTAGCTACACTATGACATTATTTCTATTCATCTTGTACTAATACAATATATCCTCCCAGAAATGTCTTTGTTTCCTTTTGGTAATGAAGTGTAAGGCACTGGAGAGCTTTTTACTGCAAGGATACATTTATACTGGAATATTCCTTCCATGGAAATCCAATTACACTGCTTTCAATAGAAAGCCTAGCATGACATTTGCTTATAGAAATGAGCTTTTTTAACTCACTGAGTCTCACAGAATTTAATTTAAAAATACATTCCTAGGTAATGTTTAATTTTCCCCTTCCATTTTTTATTTATCTAATTCTAGATCTCAAGCTGCAATAGAGAAGCTGTAAAACAATAAGATGGCAGGAGATGATCTATACAAAGAATCTGTGATTACAAAACAATTTGACGTTACCATCTGAAAGCTCCCTAATTAAGTGTAGAGGGCAAAAACCACACCATTTAAAATATCAGATCACTGTTAAAATACCCAAAAAAGGCAAATTTCACTGACTTGTGCAAGCAGAGAAAAATCACACTGATGCCTGCCAGTGGGCACATCTTCTCAGTATGATACCAAGCAGTGGGAAGGGTGATGGGCGTTCACCAAATGGGAAACAGCAGTGAGGCAGCGCTCCTGATGCTCTCTGTAGATTTGGGGAAGGCCATGGCCCCACCTCAGACAGTACACAGACACCAGCACCCATGCAGACTGGCACCAGCGATCGCCCATCCCTGCCACCAAGTCCTGGTTGCAGTCACCACCTGCATACAGGATGAGGGGTGGAAAGTAAGCTGCCTGAGGGGTCAACAGCCCTGGGGCAGACCTTACGCATGACACCACGTACCAGGTCTGCATTCTGCTCTCGCTGCTGTTTAGTGTTATTTCTAATAGCAAATAAGGAAACAACTGGAAAAAAATGGTGTAGCCAGCAATACCTATATTTTGCCAACAAGATCTATTATTTATCTATATTTAGGAGTATCTTTCTGCTACTCAGCACTATCCTAGAAATGCTTAAAAGACATCAGAACAGCAAAAATAGCAAGCAGAACAGAATTTAAAATTAATTAAGACAAGAAAACCAAAGATAAAGCCCTTGATGTCCAGCTGCAACACCACTCAGGGAGGCAAAAATCACAGAAAGATGAAAGCCAATGCGGAAGGAAATGACATTAAATATTAGACAAGTTTCCACCACATTCACAAAATTTAATGACAAGCAGAAATCAAAGCAAATACAGTGCCAGAATAAAAGTGAGAATTTTCTTTCCAAACACATCTTGGGGATACAATTACAGGAGCTGGAGATCTGCCAGTGTGCTGGACAGGAAACCAGGTGTCTCGTAAAACAACCACCTCCAAAAGTCCGGGGCAAGCAGGACTGTTATCAGTGAGGAGAAAGAGAAAGTTTGACCACGCACACCAGAGTCTGAAAAAACCATTGTGAATATTTAAGACTCTGCATGTTTTATAAGTACGCAGGTACTGCTGTGGCCATAAATGTAGCCAGCAGAGACCATCCTGGATGAGGAAACAAGAGGAAGTGGGAGCAGTTCCTTTTCCCCATTTTTATTTGTCTTTGCAATATAAGGGGAGATGTTAAGAATCAAGAGCTGTAGACCTTGTTGATTTAAGAACTTAGTCATCAGTCTTGAAGTGCAAAGCTTGTTACTTCTAAGGAGCATTAAATTTACCCTGAGAGGGTAGATTTAGATTAGATGTTAGGAAGAAATTCTTCACTATGAGGGTGGTGAGAGACTGGCATATGTTGCCCAGAGAAGCTGTGGCTGCCCCATCCCTGGCAGTGTTCAAAGCACGGCGT
>NW_009931393.1:0-22536 GCF_000696875.1 Nestor notabilis | reverse complement strand
CTGTTGGAAGAGGTTCCTGCCCACGGCATGGGGTTGGAACTAGATGATCTTTAAGGTTCCTTTGAACCCTAACTATCCTATGATTCTATGATTAACTTTTTTCCATTAATGTTAATTAACAGAAATGTTAATGATAGCTTGTATTTCAGGTGAAGACCCTAGGATAGAAGGCAATAGATCTGCTTCATTTTCCCTCACCTTCTTCATCCAGTACATTATTTGTAAAAATTTGAACAGGTCTGATACAAAAAAAAAAAGAAACCAGTTCCAGTAAAGAGCAACAAAAACCAGGGTGATCTCTGTAAACGTTGATACAGGAAGCTGTTCTGAAGCAAGGTAAGCCCCATATATTTCCTGGGGAAAATAATTAATAAAAGGTCCCATTTTTCCCCACTGTGAAACAGAAAGAAAATGGGAAATAAAGGGAAAGGAAAAAAAAAAGAAAAAGAGAGAGAGAGCAAGCAAGTAATCATCTGTACATTATGTGAGGAGACTTGCACATGTGTGGCTTATCAAGTAATATTTGCAGCAACAACCAAAACAGCCAGAGAACTTACAAAACTGTTAAATTACTGGCTTTCACACAGTGGAAAAAAAGGCATTCTTGAAGTTGTTACAGGGAAACAGTGAGAAATCATGTGCATTTAGATAGATGTACTAGGACATCTTCCTCTTAGGCCCTGTGTTCAACTAACAAAGTCTTTTTCACTATAAAAACATAATGCCTCAGGCGGAATTAGTTCACGTGGTCTTTTCATTTTCCAGCAGGATGCTGCAATAGCTAAATCATAGAAGGTCTGTATAGGTAAAGCAAAACTGACATGGTACACAGCAATGTGTGTGTACACTTAACATTTGTGGGTTAAGGATTTCTTATCCTGCTGTTCTTCGCACAGCTGAGAACACACTGAAGAGCAAGGCTCTTCCTCACCCATTTGGTGGAGAAATGAGGTAAAGGTGAGGTAAAAGAGACCTATGCAGGAATCTGTGGGGAAGCCAGTTAGGAAGGTTTTCAGAGATTCAGAAGGGAGATTGTTCTGAAGGCCTGCGGGTGACACTGTGCTTTTAAAAGCAAAGAGAAATTTCGTTAAGGACAAATTAAAATGAATGCACCTGCAGATGGGTGCAGCAGATTCTGGATCTGTGGCTTTCTAGATGAAAGGACAAAAACATCCCAGTCAGAGCAGCTTGAGACTTCCTACCAATTCACAAAACTAAAAAAGATTTCAGAGATCAGCTTTTATACAAAACACTGTAATGGTCAAAAGGCTGTAGACTACCTGAAATGCTTCTGTGTCCTGGAGCAACCTGGCTTGCTGGACAACGGTGCATTTTCATGTGGGTTAACTAAAGAGAGGAAAAGGCCTGGGACTGTGTAGAAGTTTGGATTCATTTCCACCTCTTTTATTTCAGCTCTATCTTTCCAAAATCTGAGACTTCAGATTTTGGAAATATCTCCAAACAACATCCTCCACAGCTATAGGTTTTCAGTCTTATATTTTCTTAGCTCGTATATTACAGATTGATTTCCTTTCATTATCTATGTTTTCTCACTTCCTGGTCTGACAAGGGACTTTGAAAGTTATTTAAAAATCCGCGTTCTGCCTGGGAGAGAAGTTTCCAAGCAGCATACAGGAGAGTTTAGGTAGACTATGCTGGAGCTGTGCAAAATTACCCTTCTCAGTCAGCATAGTCTTTTAGGTTACCTGGCCACATTTATTAGATGAGGACAAAAAGCCCCTCAGACAACACTTCCACTAATCACTTGCACACTGACTCTCCACTCACTAAGCCACTTCTCATGGTCTATGCACAACTGTCTCTCCATCCTGGTGCAGAGCATTCTACAAAGACATCAGCCTTTCCCAGTTCTATTAGCTGCAAAGAAAAGGCTTAGTAAAATTAGCACAGCAGCCTTCAGCTTTCTCAGAGCACTTACAAAAAAGTACTAGAACCAAAAGAAATCGAGATGAGAGGCAATTACACACATCACTCTTGAAAACCAGTACAAAAGGAACATAATAGAAGCCTTTCTGCACTTTCTGTTTTGCTGCTGCCTGCCAGGCACCCTCCTGCTGCTTCACTCTGGCACGCCACACTCCCAGAAATGCCTTCTTGTACAGCGGGACAGGGACATCTATATAACACTCACTGAAGACACTTGACTGAAAAAAAGGGTGAATGTTTCTCATGCTGGGTACAGCCAAAGTATTCACAGACACAAGCGTGTTAGGAGGAGCTCAGCAACCTGCATATTGAATTGAATCAACGGCAGGGCCAGCAGAGGCACCCTGCCAAGGACGCCCATGGGTGTCCACCAGTATTTTCTGCACAGGAAGAGCTCAGGAGATTGCTTCAGGTAAGGAAACAGTTAGTGGATGATGCAATCCTCCTCTATAATACTTCCCATTTCAACGTTGCCATGGTTTATCCCCAAAATCATAGAATCATAGAATCATAGAATGGTTTGGGTTGGAAGGGTCCTTAAAGATCATCTAGTTTCAACCTCCCATGCCAGATCTTGTGTGTCACATGATTAGAGAAGTCTGCACTTTGAAAAGATATTTTAAAGCATCATCTACCTGGACCTATGCAAAGCATTTGATGCTATCCTGCATGACATCCTTGTCTCTAAACAAAATCTGATGGATGTACCACTCAGTGGATAAGGAATTGGCTGGATGGCCTCACACAGACAGCTGTGGTCAACAGCTCAATGTCCAGCTGGAGACCAGTAACAAGTAGTGTCCCTCAGGAGTCAGTGTTGGGACTGATCCTGTTCAACATCTTGGTCGACAACATGGGCAGTGGGATTGATGCGCCCTCAGCAAGCTTGTCAATGACACCAGGCTGTGTGGTTCAGTTGATACACTGGAGGGAAGAGATGCCATCCAGAGGGACCGTGACATGCTTGAGAGGTGGCCAATGACAACCTCATGAAGTTTAACCAAGCCAAGTGCAAGGTCCTACACCTGGGTCAGCACAACCCCAGGCACAGCTACAGGCTGGGTGGAGAAGAGATTCAGAGCAGCCCTGTGGAGAAGGACTTGGAGGTGTTGATCAATGAGAAACTGAATATGAGCCGGCTTCAGTGTGCGCTCGTAGCCCAGAAACCAGCCATATGCTGGGCTGCATCAAAAGGAGCGTGACCAGCAGGTCGAAGGAGGTGATCCTGCCCTTCTGTTCTCGTGAGACCCCATTTTGAGCACTGTGTGCATTTCTGGTGTCCTAAACATAAGAAGGACATGGAGCTGCTGGGGCAAGCCCAGAGGAGGGCCATGAGGATGATAAGAGGGCTGGAGCACCTCCCGTATGAAGACAGGCTGAAAAAGTTGGGGCTGTTCAGCCTGGAGAAGAGAAGACTGTGTGGAGACCTCATAGCAGCCTTCCAGTACCTGAAGGGGGCCTACAAGGATGCTGGGGAGGGACTCCTCATTAGGGACTGTAGTGATAGGACAATGGGTAATTGATTCAAACTTAAACAGGGGAAGTTCAGGTTAGATATAAGGAAGAAATTCCTGGTTGCGGGGGTGGTGAGGCACTGGAACAGGTTGCCCAAAAGAGGGGTAAATGCTCTATCCCTGGCAGTGTTCAAGGCCAGGGTGGGCAGATCCTTGGATGACATGCTCTAGTGTGAGGAACTCCTGCCCATGTCAGGGGGTTTGGAACTAAATGACCTTAAGGCCCTTTCAAACCTTAACCGTTCTATGACTTTATGATTCTTTGATCTGTATGTCCAGGCCACTTCTCGGGGGTTTCTCAATACTCCACAGATGATACACACAGCTCACACAATTACATGACTATATTTACATACTGATGAGTACCCAACTGTCATCTCAAATACAGGAAGAAAGCTGAGTTTCTAGCATCACTGAGAAATCCTTGCAATATTATTCTGGGTTAGGTTTTTACAAAGCCTTCAGAGTGAAATGAAGTTTTGCAGAAATTCATTAATGTCAATGAAGAAGGCAGAATACTGCTTTCAATCAGGACATACTGTAAAATTTGGCTGAAACATGATAGAAGGAGATGGCTCTTCAGAAGATCTAACCCTTTCTACTTTGGGAATAAATAGATGCAATCTCACTGTAGGCAAGTATACTGCCTTAGAAGGTTCCACTCAGCTGGTTTTTGCAGAAGTTGTACGAAAGGATCAAATAGTGACGTTTGGTCCAGGGCTTCAGTTCAGCAGTGGCAATGAACAATAAGGTTTATGTCACCACTGCTCATCTCTTCAAAACTTTCATGTTTCCTGCATGAGCAACATCTCTTTCTTAATACTGTAAAGTGAACAATTTCTAATCTTTGTGTCTCTTCAAACTGTAGACAGCTGAATTTATTTAACAAGAAATATTAAGAGCACAGGCAAGTGAATTATGTTGCCACCTTGAAATTAATGCCTTTTTTTTTGTGTGTGAACTATGCACAGTATTAAAAAAATGGTGCTTCTCAAATGCCAGGGAAAAAAAAAAAACCTTCGAAAAGTATTTGCAGTCACAAGATACACAGAAATAAGTACATATATAGAAATGCAGTCAAGGACTTTTATCACTTTTTGCAGGAATCATTCAAACCCTACAAAAATATAATATCGAAACACAGCAAAGATAAATATTATAATTAACTACAAGATCTCTCTGTTTCATAACTCGTACAACTAATATTTTTCTTAAACTTCAATTGCAGATACAGCTATTCCCATTACTACATACAATGCTTATAGGTAGCATTCATGTTAGCAAACTTTTAACAACACATGCTTGACAGTCTTGCTTACTAACTGAATGAACAGCAGCAGCAGGCAATAGATTGATATTAAAATTAATAAATGCAAGGAAATTTTTGCAGGCATTGACTGTTGAGGCAGCCAAGTCATTAAGAGTCTGTAGCATCTTTCCACAATTCCTATTCACTAGCCATGCAGCAATATCCTGTTCTCAAAAACTACCTGAGCAGTCACACTGAACACCAAGAACTATCAGAGTTACTAGCAATTTAAGGGGAAAAATTTCATTAGTTAGTACAGATAATAGCAGCTGAAAGCATTTTCTCCTCTATTTTACATATGTCTCCTAGGTTCAGCTGTCACAGTTATTTTTCTCCTTCCTAGTACCTGGTGCATTGCTGTGTTTTGGCTTTAGTCTGAGAACAACGCTGATAACACACCAATGTTTTAGTTGTTGCTGAGCAGTGTTTACTCTGATCAAGGTCTTTTCAGTCTCTCATGCTCTGCCAGAGAGGAGGGGCACAAGAAGCTGGGAGGAAACAGAGAGAGGACACCTGACCCAAACTAGCCAAAGGGGCATTCCATACCACAGCACATCATGCCCACTGTATAAACTGGGGGGAGTCACCTGGAAGGGACTGATCACTGTTCGGGTCACACTGGTATTGGTCAGCAGGTGGTGAGCAATTGTATTGTTCATCACTTGTGTTTATTGGGTTTTTTCCTTTCCCTTTTTAGTTTTATATTCTCTCCTCTTGTTTTTTCCCTTATCATTGTTATTAATAGTAGTTTTATATTATACTTTAATTATTGGACTGTTCTTGTCTCAACCTGTGGGGTTTACATTCTTTCAATTCTTCTCCCCATCTTGACTGAAGGGAGGATGTGAGCAAATGGCTCCATGGTTCTGAGTTACCAGCTGGGCTTAAACCATGACAATATGGAAGAAAAAGTACATCAATCTGTTATGTGAAATCTAAAAAAAACTGTCACAAGAGAGGAATAAAGTGAGTCACATGTGAAGGAAGAGGGATATAGCTGACAAGAACGAAAGACTAAGCCAGGTAACAGAAGTTGCTTTCTTTTTAAAGCAGTTAGGAGAAGTTATCCTGTATTTTGACAGAGGAGAAAGGGATCCCAGACAGGGCTGTGCACGCAGGTACAGGAGACCTTTTGCATTTGACAAACCTACTCATCTTGTTTGGCCTTTCTCCCACTACTCAGAGTCTGCAAACAGTCACTTCAGTCCTTGGCACACCTACCCAGGGACAAAACAAACACTCAAAGACAATTCTCGAGTTCACCAATGTGAACAAAAAAGGTCATTAAAGTTACTGAACATCTTTGCTATATATTCATCTTGTCGGTTCTCTCCCTCAACTTTCATACCCAGCTGCTCTTAGACTGACAAAAATCGCTGATTTCTTCCAAGATCCACACCCAGGAAAGGCACCTATGTGTAGAACCCCATACTTCAGTGATCCTCCAAGGTCAATGACATTTTGTGGAGGTGTCAGCATCAAATGACATCCCAGTGGATTTTTACAGGCAAGATTTGCTTTTTCCCTGTGGGTATATACAGGACAGCCTCCAAGCTGAACAGCACCTTGTTGATTTGAAAGAAGAGTTTTGACTTCACTCCAGAAGCAGGGGGAATTGAATTGCGGCATCCTGATTTTTAGGAGTTGTTTGGTGCTAGAAAATGAAAGATGATCTGTGCTGCAAGCATTGGTTGGCTCTTGCAGCCTGGAACTTGTGATACAGCAGGGAATTATTGTTCATTTTTAGTTCACCTGCAGCTGATTCATACAATGGTGTTATTTCCCTCAGCCGTTGCAGAGGAATGAACAATTCCAGCAAAGTCAGTGAATCCATGCAGATTCTTTCCCTCTGAAAAGGCAAGTTAATCAGGCTCCATCCTCCTCAATTTTCCTTATGTGTTTCTTAAGACCTACACAAATGTAATAATCATAGTTTTTAAAGAGGAGACTAAAGACCTGGTTAAAATTTGACAATGTGCCACATATGCTGGTGCCCAGCTCTTCAGTCAACAAGGAACAGTTCATGCAGCTGCTGAGTGACATCTGCACTGTGAATGCAGCTATATATCCACCCTCACTCAGGAGAGAGACAGCAGAGGTTTTATATGTTGCAGATTCATTTTTCACTGCTGGTCATAGCATAAGTTAATGTCACAGATTGCATGAAGGAGAACATCATGTTGGGGCAGGCAGGTGAAAAATGCTGTGCCCTGTGTACTCTTGACAGGGCAGGGGTACATGAGGAATAAGCATCTTCCTACAGCAACTTTGTTCTCTGGAGCCCACACAGCATCTACAAAGATTAAAGCTGGTTTCCCATGCAGTCACTTCAAGCACTGCATTTCTATCATATTTCACTGTGTTATCTGGCAGCTCTTACACAAGCTAGTAAGAGTCTGACTATCATACAGTAGTTACTGGCGTACAGCAAAAACTGGTGATACGGAAAATGTCTAATACATGACCACTTAACCACTATTGAATTAGTATGTGTAACCTTTGTCATTAATTCAGGTATTAATGAATGAAAGGCCTTGATAAAATACACTACAGAGTTAATAAATGCAAAGAAAATTTTGCAGCAGCAGAAACCACAAGTCAATTCACTTTCACATACATTTTACAAGAAGCTCACTAGAATTACTCTTAATTGACAGTTGAAATAAGATTCAAAGCCAACAATACCACAATCTGGTATAGAATTTGTAGAAATATTTGTTTTAAGGATAAGCTTCTCAGACACAGGAAATGATAAAAATAATTTCACTGTGTTATGTGTCCATCTGTCTTAAAAGGGAAATTTCAGAGTCCCCATGTTTCAACAGTCTTCCTTTTCTTTTATTTATTTGTTCTACTTAAGATCTCTTTATTGAGTCTTTCAACACACCACCAGCCTTTTCTGCAGCTCCCTATCTTATTAATAGGATATTTAGAACAGTTAATATTTCAGAATTTTTTACTACTTCTTCTAAAATTTCTACTTTGATTAAAGGAACTGTTCCCATGGAAGTAAATGGCAAAATTCCAGAGCAAGTAGCATCATGTCTAAAGCAATGTTGTGATGCCATTTTCTATTTTAAAATGCTAACAATGGAAAGATTTTGTATACCGCAAATACAAAAGCAATACCTTTACTACCTAGGTTTAGCCTAATTTAACTATAAAACTGTTAAAAAGAAATCACCATCTCTATTCATGTCGGCTCCCTTTCAACAGTATCTATCTATTGAAAATGAATCAAATTACTTCTTCCCTCTCTCCTTCCATTCAGTACAATGTGGTGTCATTATTTCAGCCTACACAAACAATATTTTAATCAGTGTCTAAGATAAAACCTTGATAAATGCTGAGGAGCCTCCTACATTCCAAAAATTGATATCCCACCGTGGTCTGCTTTTCATTGCTGAGAGTCACCAGGAGCTTGGACAAGGGTTCTGGCACTGGCTGTGGACTGCCTGAGCCCAGTGAAGCAGCCGCAGCCCACACCCCTTGACAGGGGGAGCACCCAGGGTGCTGTGCTTTGAGCAGGATATTTTACCCACTCACACAGCAGCCCGGGCTCACCTGTAGGCTGTGAACCATAACCTGCACTTCCAAAGAATGAGAGACATCATCTCCAGGGCAGACCTGCACGGGCTCAAGGCCTCCTCAGATCTAGCCACGTTTTCTCCTCCAACAAGGCAGTCTTTTGTTTCCTTTCATTTTGTGCGATTTCTTTATTAGCTTTCCAATGTCTTTGGGAACGAGGAATTGCAGACTGGGAGTATGGCTCCAGCCTCTCCAGTTTATGGTTTCATTCAAGCTGATTAATTTTGGATTTCCTAAATGTCAATCATGCTCAGCTCCAAGGCTGTCACTCAGACTGGCCTTCTAATGAAGAGGTCACAAAGAAGCATCAAGTGAAAATATCATGATCATAACACAGGACACCTCTTGGTGAGGTGTACAAGAGCAAAGCTCTGGTTTGGATGGCCTTCTATCAGACATACAGCGTGATTTTATCTCCTTCCTCTCTGATAAGGTAATAAAACATCATAGCCTCACCAGCCATTGTGTGAGCAATTACATTCAAACGATACTTTGGAAATAGAGTGGGGAGGGGAAGCCTTGGAAAAGCTGTAAATCCCAGTTCATGTTTTATTAAGGAAAGAGAAATACTGCTCCTATCGAAGTGCTGAATTACCTGAACCAGGTATCAGATGTTTTCGCTAACTGGGTCACAGCATGCTCGGTAATAAAGTCACTTGCAAAACCTAAATATGCTGCAAACTATGACCTGCTTGTGCTGCTTGACAGGCTTAGATAATTCTCCTAAGCTTTTGCACAATAGACTACTTACAGCCTCAACAGAAATCACCCCTTTTAAAAACCTAATATTTTCCGTTTGCCCTTAATTTCTGCCAGTCATTGACCTAGATTTGGAGTGGAACAGCACTTTTCTGAACTTAAATGAGTTCAGAATTGTGAGTCCTTCAGAAGACACCAGCAAAGAGTGCAAGGCAGAATCTGAGAAGGGTTGTGCCTGTGCAAGAATAGGAGGCAGCATCCCGCCTGGCAGGTTCCTGTGACAGCCCACCCAGCAGCTGCATTGTGTGGGGCTGCGGCTGCCACCCCACAACCTCACCTCAAGAAGGGCAACCCTGCTTTCCAAAGCATGCAGAGTTTAGCCCTCCACACCCCCAGAAAGCACTAGCCTAGGCAAGGGTCTGCTGGACTGTTGCACCAGGAATGGCCCTGGGAAAGAAGTGCTGGACATACTATAATACCAGCTAAGGAAGAGCCAACCTGTATTTTAAACAGCCGTCATACACATATTGACACAAAACCCTCCTGAGAGCAAGAATAGCTCTTGACCATATGGCAGATCTTCATGTTGTGTGAAGAAGTGGCATTCCATTAGTTTGAGAGACAGGCAGTTACACAATGTGAAGGCTTGGACCTACATGTCTGCAGAAGGTTTGGGGTGGTTTTTTGGTTTGGGTTTTTTTTTTCCCCTAGTGCCGGTGACTATAGGAGTATTTACATGTTGTACCTGCACAGCAAATTAAAATTGAAAACAAGAAGCAAGCGTTCCTCTAACAACAAAACGTCCTGGTTCCCAGAATACTGTGATTGTCTCCCAGTTTTTGAGTGATTTCACCAATCTCTCGACACTGTTTTTTATAGAAAGTATTTACTAATTGTCTACACACTTCCAAATTGGTAACCCTATCCATTACCCATATGACTGCAGCAGCTGGTTGGAAAACAGTTTGATCTCTTTCGGACAGCTTAAAATCCACAGCTTATAATTGTATAAAGGTACAGCCAGGCAAGATATCATCAAACGTTAACTTCAAGGCAAATGGGACACCAGATGCCATTAAGAACTCCCCAGATTCGCAGGACACACTCCAAGGAAATCCCTTGTTTGTTTGATGTCATTCCATACCAGAGCATATTGGCATCAGGGCACCTCAGATGAAATATGAGCCTCCTCCAAAACCTCTTGGAAAAAGCCTTGCTGCTTCTAAAGCTGATGTGAATATCGTACAGCATATGGGGTGATTAATGAACTGATCACAAAAAGTCGATGCAGTCAGGCAGCAAACAGCTAGAGACCACCCAAAGTCAGAAGGAAGACTGCTGCTCTCGGAGGACGCCCAGGCTGACAGGCTGAATTACCACCCAACACTTGCTCTTTGGGCTGCTAAAGTAATTACTCTGTTTCAAAGGCAGCACCCAGGGTGGGACTGGCTCCAATTTATCTGCTTTCTCTATCCTTTATATGCAACACCTGCCCTGCTAGCAAAGAAGAGTCCATTCCAGCTTCTCCTTTTGGTGGCAGCTATTAGCGAGAGTTTCAGAAGGATGTGCAAGAATTTCCACAACCTGTAGTCAGATAGCAACTTACTTACAGAAAAACTTATTCTTCAGTTTTGAGCACCTACAATTCGGCTTATTACAAAATGTATTTTTTGACACCCCCAGAAAAACTCAGCTAAAATCCTTATTGCTTTCCATCTTATTTATGACAACCACCCCCACTTTGTACTCTTCACACTCAAACTTTGTCTTCAGTCCAACCAAAACTAAACTTTTTTTATACCTTTGAATCTCCAGATTCTCCCTTTGTGTTTCCTTTCCTAGTAAAAATCTTAAATGCTACACTGTGTAACTCTCCCTTTTATAGAATTTCATGTCTTACATTCTGTTAAAGTCATGAACATATTTTCTAGCAGCACCACTGCGTGTCAACAGCACTAAGATTTTGAAACCTCAAGAACTGCAGAAATGCTTTGGCCAGAAATGGAAGCAGAAGTTAAAATCTTGAAAAGTTCATGAATTGATAGTGTGGAAAATACACCAAAATAGAGCAATTAAAAATTATCTTCTTTTTTTTTAAGTCACAAAATGTATTTTATTTTGAAGGTTCTCACTTTTCAATGACATCTTAATAAAAGTTTCAAAATACACCATTTATAAAGTGTAAAAAAATACGCTTTAAAAAACAAAACAAAATAAAACAAAATGAAACATTTTAAGCATACAGATAATCAGAACAAATCTGCCCTTGAAAGCAACTTAATTTTCCTAAAGGAACCCTCTATAGTGAAAAAAGTCAGCAATCTCTTTTTCAAGTTTATCAGAGTTAGCTTTCCCTCCTCCAGGCTGGCAAGATACTAATGGCTTCAAAAATACTGTCTTTTCCTATTTATCTCTTCTATTTATGTATCATTTATCTATCATTTTCTCTATCATATTAAGGTATCCCAAGCCATTATGGTTTAACCTTGCCCAGGTGAATGATGTCTTAAACTTGCATCCTCCATTGCCGCCTTATGATGTGCCTCCAGTCATTACGGCTAAAATTTAGGTTGGAAGTTCAGCTGCCACTGTTAATGGTGACACAGACCACCCCTTTAACAGCCTCAGTAAGTGTGTGTCCAGTGTTGTGTGTAAAGTGTCAATGGTTCATCTCAGCACTACAAAGTATCAAAATATTGTACTTATTGTTCGTATAGTTAATAACAAAAATAATACACTTCAGATGATTCTTTGAACTCCATGTTATATTTCAATGGATAACTTCCAAAAAATTTGTGGAATTGTGATTTTCTTTCCATCTGAAGATTTCACCCTTCCTTTTCTCCCCTTTAATAACCTTTCAGGGCACATGTTTGCTATTGCTCTTTTCAGCCTGCATCCAACCTGTTCCTTCCACAGCCTGAAGTCCTTCAAGTTACCAATTTTCTCCCTGGACTTCCTCAGACTCCTGCAAGAACTATGATGCAAACTAACATTAAAAGGAAAACAGGAGATTAACCATCACAGCCGGGAGTTCCCACTATGTCATCTGGTCTTTCAGAGTCCTACAGTTCTCAAGGGGGAAATTAACTTCTGAGTAGATTGAAGCATCAGTGATTCATGAGACATTTTGGGTTTCCCATCCATGACAACTCAGCTGCTGGGAAGGGTATGAGTGAACTTGGTAATGTTTAGGGAAGATGACTCAGAGCTGCAGGAGGGACAGACCTGGGGCTGATGCTTGGCCCTGTCATCCCCATGCAGAAGAAATTGCACAGCATGACTCAGCCAAGTCTGCTCTCCTTCAGTGTGTGGCACTGTTACATCTCCAGGCTCATGTGATCCTGATGCAATTCCTATTTACATCACCCACATCATGTAATAGCTCAGCAAAATGACCAAAGATAACAGTAAATAGAGCTAAAGCAGAAAAGCAGATTTCCATTTTCAGTCATCCATAAGGAACTTTTGAGGTTAACTTAAAATTTACTAGGATGATTCTTTTGTGCAAGCCAGGCTATACAATTGCTTTGTAACAGTAAGTATACACAACTATTAACCTCCACTCTTACTTACTTACTCTTCAGCTTGCATTCTTTGTTTTTCAGTCCTAACTTATCTGAGGGGAGGCTGAGGAGATAAGAGTGGTTTAGGATTAACCTAGGTGGGGGCTGCAGCAGGACTGACTCCCTGCGTGGTCTGTTCAGAACTAAACTATAATGACCTGGAATGGGAAGCAGATCAGATTAGGGCTTTCCCTAGATCATGAAAACAAAGTACTTCGTGAAAAGTTCTTGCAGTTTAGGTTAATTCTTTTTAAGAACATGCATATTCTTGTTTACATACCCTTTCTTTAGTTTCTGGTTGTAAGTCACAAGCCAATACCATAAAGGAACCTCTTTCCAGCACTGGGCTTTGAACGAGGCTTGTTAACAAATTAAGATCAGGAAGGACAAACTTTCTGCACGTTTTAAACCCATCACAAAAACACAAGATCTAGGTGTCTTAGATCAAATATTGCTCAATTGATTTGTAACAGCAAGGTCATTACTTTCAAAGCAATTAATTGCACCAATAAAATTCACAGGTTTTGACGAGAGGTTTTTTTGATGAATGACAACTTAGACTAAACTCTCCCTCAGTTTGCTGCTTCATACCATTCTGCAATTGCCCAAGATAAATATCGCACTTAGCTAATATACATATCTCATTACTATGCCTGACATGAAGACAGAAACTTTACACTTGCAGTAGTCCATATCTACCCTAAGCATCCTAAGTCCACATCTACCCTAAGTACAACTGCACAGTATGCAATAGCTTGTAAATAAAACTGTAGCCATCTTCAAGACAATAAATGTGCTTACTGAGTTGACAGGAAATGCATCTTTAGAACAACTTTACTTGGCAACAGTCTTGCTGGTCTAATTAACTATTCATTCCGCTAGAAGTAACAATTCCCTTACAAATTTTCTAATTAAATCTGAAGCTGGTTGGAAGAGTATTAGCACAGCAAAGATTTCCTCTGAGCAAGCCTACTGGGACCCTGCCAGTGACCTTACCCTACTTGTCAGCAGGACTGAGGACTATGTAACACATTATGCAATTCAGGTGAAATCACCCTCGTGTCTGCTCACAAGGAAGGGCAAGCCCTGACAAGGGTAGAAGTCAGGGAGAAAACACCTGCAGTTACCTACTGGTTAATAAAGATTTTTGCCTTTTCTACCGTTTTCCCAAGAAAAGATAGGGAGATGCAGAAAAAACATCAGACTTAGAACAGAGAGAATCTTGCTGGTTTTGCACACAGAAGCTATCTGGAATTTAAATTCAGTATAAATAAATGTGGCTCTGATCTCCCAGCTCCTCAGCAAGAGCTAGAAGTACAGGGAGCACACCTTGGAAAATAGGCTGAGTCAGTGTCAACTTTTTGCCCACTAATAAATGACAACAAAAAAAGTCTCAGCCTAGTGAAAGTTTTCATTAATAGTACAGCCAAAACTGTACACATAAGATAGGATAAGCAACTGGTCTAGTTTCAGAAGTAATGCTCTGATTGCCCATGAAAGATTGACCCTTGCTTTTACATAGGGCTCTTAATCACTAGACCTGGAAAGCCCACAGTGTTTTGGTGACTTGGGGAAAAAACACACCAAGTTTTCAAAAGATGTTAACCCAAATTTGGCACCTTGTCTATGTGTGATTTTTACTGAAACTTAAGGATAATCATAGAATCATAGAATCATAAAATCATAGAATTATAGAATCATAGAATCATAGATTGGTTTGGGTTGGAAAGGACCTAAAGATCACCTAGTTCCAACCCTCCTGACATGTGCAGGGCTGCCTCACATTAGACCATGTCACCCAAGGCCCTGTCTAACCTGGCCTTGAACACTGAGAGGGATGGACATTGACCACTTTTTTGGGCAAGCTGTTCCAGTGCCTCACCACCCTCACTGTAGAGAACTTCTTCCTTATATCTAACCTGAACCTCCCCTGTGGCCATGTAAGTGTTAATAGCTGCTTCTACAGGCATAGTGAAATTTCTGGTTCGTCTTAAAGCTAAGACTAACTGAAAACATATTAATAAGGAAATTTGCTATTCACAGCGTTGAGCACACGTTGAGATATATGTATTACCTTATACAGGTCTTTCTATACATAAACATAAAGCAGTAGACTCTGTTCTACTGTAACCAGAAGTCAGTAGAGACCCTCAAGCATACCACTGATGAGATTGCAAAGTGCAAATTCTCATACTTGAATGGCTTACATATAGTCCTCAAACAGGCAAAGAAGGAACATTAAATAGATAAATAAAAGGCCTCTGAACAGGCCTCTATCTGTTTTATTTTCTTAAGAGCCATAGGGTAGGAAATTTCTTAGTATAAAAAAAAGGGATGTCAAAGAAGTTGCCAATTGAGGGGAGCCATCAATAATGCAGAAAGTATGTGTATCTGACCTGTGAATCCACAGCTGTTATCTCCAGTAAATAATTTTCTTTCATTTCAAAGGATTAATTCTATGCCAGGAATCCTGCAGACCATCTCCTTTCTTCTTCTGGGGGTAAATGTATTTGTAATATTCTTAAAAACTTTGATTGATGCCTCAGCCCTCTCAAGGCAACAGATAGTACACTTGGCTAATTGTTTCATACTGGTACTAAGACTTTGCTAGTAGTAAGACTTCCCCAGTACTTGCTGTTTTCAAGTAGCTTGTAAAACTTTAGCTCATTTTCTATCACAAGTAGGCCTGAAGAACAAATTCCTTCTTTTCTGAAGCTACCTTCTGCCTGCTTGAGGATCATTACCAGGTCTCCCTTCAGTCTTTTTTCCCTCTTGACTAAACCACTCAATTTCTTTAACTTTGTCCTCACAGGTGACATTTTCTAGACCTTTGATCCTTCCCATTGCTTTACTTTGTGTTTTATATAGATAGTTATCTGTTTCTGGAAGTCCAGTGTCAAAGTCAGGACACAGCACCCCAGCTGCAGGTTGAACACAGCTGTCATGCATCTTGCAGATGACAGAACTGGTCAGATGTGATGTTTACCTTTTACACAACAGAATAACATTGCTGGAATCAGCTTCAGTGTGTGATCTACTATAAACATTTGGACCTCTGCCACAGAATTGCTTTTAACTTTGTTTTTGTCCATCTTAGATTTATTACACATGACTACTCCCACATCTTCACTGACTGCAGTGACCTTACTAAGTCTCATCTTACTTTTCAAATCTGTATCCAGTTTGCCATGATCATGTCAAGCTCTAATTCTGCCCTTCAGTGCAACTCTGGCTTTTAATGGAGTGCCATGTGAACATATTCAGCATACTCTCCACTCCACTTTACAATTAATTCAGGGAAATACTGAATAGAATGCAATGCAAGGCGTGCTGTGGCAAAATCACACCATTCTGGCTCAACACAAAGCAGCTAATCAGTACACTTTGAACCTGGTTTCCTATCAGCTGAGTGCTGACTTTGGAGCAGTTTTGCCAAATTCTGTCTCCTAGCTTGACTATTGGGATGTCACCTTGGTGTCAAGCAGTCCTGCTAGGATCAAGAAAGAAGACTGCTGTACACAAGGCCTGTTACTCTATCAGGGCAGGAAATTAGACAGATTTGGAATCTTCTGTCCTGAGAAAATTACTTTTTATTATTACCCATCTTCGTATTTATCTTCTTGGTATTTTCAAACAGTCCAAGTTTTGTTTCAGTACTTTTCAGGGAATTGAGATTATAGTCAGAACAAATAATCCCTTTCCTTCCCAGGTGAGGACAGACATTCCCGAAGGTGACAGCTCTGTGTTGGCCTCAGCCAGTCCTTCAGGTTCAGGTCAGGTCCAGACAAACTGGAAATCTCTACCCTATCTAAATACTCTCTATCTTAGTCTGTCCTCGACTCCTACTTCTTTACTGCTGAGTCAGCTGTCTTTATGGTAAAAAGTGCACCATAACAAGCATCAAATATTTCAGCTTTCTCAGCACCACTTAGCTATTCCTTCCCATCCAGTGATGGATTGCAGTTCCTCTCACTCTGCCTTTTACTAACACTGCCTTTACAGAAGGCTGCTCAGCACTGTCTCCTACCTCAGTCCACAGCTTGACCTATCTCTAATTCGTCCCTACCCCTTCATGTTTTTCCCTCATACTCATTCTTACTAACCTGAACAAGTTTGCACCTCTTCTAACTCCCATTTTTCAGTAAAAATTTAGACGATCTACTTGGTACACTTTCCAACCTTCCATACTGATGTAGGTTGAAACTGTACCTTCAACATACTTCCCTCACCAGCTCTCCCGAATATTTCTTTTTTTCCCTTTTAAACACATTTCCCATGGGATTTTTTCTGTATATATTCCAAGCTCAATAGTGGCTTTCTGAAAGTCTTTTGGGTTTGCCTTCTTGTTCTACCTCTCCCATAAATCAATCTTTTGACTGATCATTTTCACCTAAAATGCTGGTGTGTTGACCCACCCCTTTGGGTGCTTTTTCTGTCTACCTTTCACATCAATGAGTCCTCAGGCACAGAACATAGTCAATGACTCTATGATATAACCCGTATCCCACTTCCTAAACTGGTTCTTAGCCCTTCCAGTATCAGCTCTCACTCAGTCTACAACCCTGCACAAAGGCATTTCAACATCTTACTGTGCAAAAATCTCCCCATTTACTTTGAGATAGTTCCAAAAACATATTAGTCTGAGACAGCCAAACTAGCATCACTATACCCCCAAATTTGACTATGTTTTACACCGACACTGAGACAAATACCTTTGCCTTCAAAGGCATTGAGCTGTGGGTGTCAGCAACATGAGCAGAGACTGGAGCAGTGTTTGGCACACCTGTACCCCTTTGTCACGGCTGTAGCTCTGTTGGTCACCAAGCACTGCAAAAATTGATACTACAGTTCTCAAAGTTACTTTTTCCACATACTTGTGTGATACAGTAGTGAAGCAGAGTGTAAAATTGAAGCTGACTGACACTATCACAAGTCTGTGCATCTCACACAAGTGCTAGAGCTGTGTACATCCTCTCCTTCTGATGTGGTTAAAGGCTTTAAAGCTGTGCCTTCTGACTGAATGTGCCTTTAAAGCGTTAGTCAATTGGAAACAGACCTGATGCTGTGAAGTAAGTTCTTATTTGCAAACCTCAGTCCAATTGAAATGGATTGTGGTTTTTTTAGGAGAGTGGTAGATAAACAGACATCAAACACAGACTGAGATCAGTTCTGGTGCACTTCTGAAATGATGCAAATTGAGATCTCCTATCTCCCCACAAATGGGGAAATAAAAGTTGCAGGAACAGAAATCGCAAATTTATATGTTGTGGTAAGATTTTAAGGAATACATTCATACAGTCATTTTTCTTCAATAGAAAAAGTGGTGGTGTTTTGGCCAACAATGAGAAAACATCAAATTATTCCCATTTGTGTACCAAAAAATACAGGCTGCCATTTCTATTTTTTATTAGTACTGGTCTGCACATGTGCTAAAATTTACTGTCTAGCTCAAACATCACAATGGACCTCATGAGAAAAATTAGTGTAGTCATTGAGAGCAAGTGAGTTTTGCGAGATTATTCTAAACTCAAAAAGAAGTAAACTGAATTTTTGTCACCTTGCTCAGATTTACAAGAGGACTTATTTATAATGACACGTTCATGCACCACAAATTTGGATTTATTATATACCTATTTTCATGCCCTTGCATTAGTTATATTTAGTTTTCACGCATTCACTTCCTGACTAATCTTTAAAAAAGGATGCTTGGTTCATAGCCCTCCCTTTTTGGACTATAGAAAAATTGACAGGCTGAGCAAACTATGAAGGTCTTGCGATATGTCAGTTTGACTGTCTAAGTAACTGCCTCTTTTCTCTGAATCGTTATCAGTGGTTTACCAATACCGTCTCAGAAGGGCAGAAAACTGCATTTCTAGACCTGCCAGGTACAGTAGTCAGCTGTTTCCAGGAGGTGAGTGGTCCAGTATCCCTGGAAACTGAATGGAAACTTCACATTCACACCTCAGAAACTCCACTGGTGAATTGAAGCACTCAACTGCATTCAAAGGTGCCTCAGAAAAGAAGAGGCAGCTTTTCCCTGGAAGGCACTGGCCAGGCTGGCCATGGATAACGCATGGCAGGCTTGTCCTTAGCACTACCATCTGGCCTCAAGCAGCAGCAGGGGGATTTAGACAATTAATGAATGAAAACTTCATTTAAAGGTTCCTGTAGTGCTTTTTTCTTCTCCAGCCAAAGTAAGTTTATTAACTCCAGCAACCTGGCCTTATGCCAGGTTGGAAACTATCCTGTCATCCAACTGGTGTTTTCCCTGTAGGGTCCACTGCATGCAGAAAACTTCATCTCATGCTCTAGACCCTGATCCTGGAAAGATACCTGCCTATGCAGATGCTGACTAACATTGCACCAGGAACTAATGAAGTCAATGGAGTGTGGCACAGCTGTGAGGACCCACGGGAGCTGGGTTTCTTTCAGAGGTAGGATACGTGGCTGTTGCACGAGGCATCTATGCCATGTTCCCTTTAGTGGTCATGGCGGTCTTATTTTGTCCTCAGAAGTACTCCCCTTTGTTGCTGGTTAAGTTGACTTCTTTGCAAGAATCCTGACAAACACGCCTTCAGATCAGGGACAGCATCATCTTTCTTTTTGGGAATGAAACTACTAAGCACAATCTGCTCTACTTAAACTGACTACACATTCTCGAAGACAAAAGATTTTACCTGAAATGTTGGTGCCTTATCTTCTGTTAATACAACAACTCTAATTCCTTCACAGTAGGATTCATGTCAGTTTAGAGGGCTGCTTCTTTTTGACATTGTCTGTTTAATGCTACACTGGATGTGTGTTGGAACTTCCATAATTTCATTATTAATTTATTATGTGGCTTCAGAGATTACATTAAAAAAAAAAACCTACCTGATATGTTTTCACTAACTGCAAGGAGCAGCAAGACAGTACTTTCTGTCTGCATTTCAAGTGCAATCAAACACTCCAAACTGTCTAGAACTAGACATGATAGTTCGTAGAAAAGATGGATGCTGTCTCGCTTTCTGAGGATGAAGTTTGCACTTGTAATTCTGCAAGTACCAATCAAAACACTCACACATTACTGTGATAATAGCTTTCCTTTAGTAGTGGGGCTATTAACATTTGTCTGAACATTCTGCCTTAGAAATGAAACCCTGGATCCAGGTTCCACTGTTGTACTTGAGACTGATGGGATGTCGCAGAAGCTGCCCTGCCATACACCCACTTGCAGCACAGTGCCAACAGGGGTGCAGGCTTCCTCCTTCTCCCTTTAGGGCACGTGGCCATGTGGCATGCTTTGCCCCTCAGCTGAAAAACACATCTACAGAATTAAATCTTACTGCAGGTGGCAGAAATAGGTAAAACTCAATTTTGATCTGAGCTTGTTTATTCTCTAAAACCTGCTGCTCCTGAAACTGAACTTCAGGATGGTTACAGAGAGTGCTGCTCCAGCTGGACTGGACAATCTGCCAACGCACTCCCCTCTAAAGAGCATGCTATTACCCTGTCCTGCTGTCACCCTGTTCTTTCATGCCTCCTACTTACAGAGTACCAGCAATGCATATGCAAATATGGGGCATGAAGAAATGTCACTCAAACACTAGCTGAAACCACCAATCTTATTCAAACATTCAAGTATAAGAAATAAAGCTATATGGCTGCAGATCACAGTGCTTAGTGAATAGAAAACATTTTGGACGAATACCACCTGATCACCACGTCACTGGTCTGTAAGTTATGCTGTATGATCTAGGGGCTTCTATGGCTGCAAACAGCACATTTATATTTTAAATGCTTAAAACTGTATGTTTACTTGGCATAAAAAACAGTATTCTACATTAGAGGAAAACAACAATACCATAATTGTCTGTCCCTCTGCAGAGAGGAAATTTTACTTTTACAGAGCAACAGATAGGGCATATTCCCAGGTCTAAAAAGCACCCAGCAGCAGTCAGTGCAGTTTACTACATGGAGGGGCAGTTCATCACATGCTTATGACGATCATATGCAGGGAGTGCACAAGCACGCATATGCAGAGGCACAGTATTATGTTACTATGCCAAAAACATAGTGTTGCAGTAGCAATGTTGTGAACTTGGTGCTCTCTTCTATGTCACTGCAGGCCTGGGCCCTGGGCACCCCCAGGGACCAAGGCAGACATTCTCAAGCTTGCAGCTTAATAAGCCAGGATCCAGCACAGGTTGTATTGGTTTAGAAGCACATATCTGAGACGTTGCTGTGAATCTCTCTGACCATTGACCATCAGAGTAAGGGAATCACCCAAGTGTCTTGCAAGCAAAAAAGAATGCATACACAGGCACTTTTTACAACTGCTGTAAGCTAAGAGAATGTTCCTACTACTGTAGTTACACTTCACAACAGAATATCCAAGCTTTTGATAGAAAACAGAGTATTATTCTTTTTGTCAAGTTGGGACTCCACAAGAAAGAAAGATTTTGAGAGTTGTAGGTTTCACATATGTCAAAGGCAGAAGCCATGCTTTTACAGGTGGATTGTACAGAAACAGGCCTATTGTTAAAAGACAGAAAATTAAAGGTGCATTTAATCATGCAAAAACTCTGATAGGCTTCTTAGCACAGGGCTAATACCTTGAGTTCATGTGCTGTAATGATTCCTGGACTTACACGCTGGCTTACAGGAGGTGTCCACAGAGATCTCAGCCTAAGGAAGGGCACTAGCATAGTGGGCCAACTACCTAATTTAATAAGAAGAAACATGTTAATATTCTTCCTTTCCACAGAAGACTTGCAGTAGCAATGCAAGCTCACACTCATGATTAATTTTAATTATTGCATAAGTAATCCCTTTGCAGGTCTATCTGAAACCGTACTTTTAAAAATTTCATTTTAAGTGCTAAACCATTAGCTCTTTTTCTCCTTTACAAAATAAATCAGCTGCAAAAATCTTTTTAAGATGAACACTTATGGGCAGCAATTTCCAACTGCAAAGATCAGTCACCTAGAGATGATCAAAGAATTTTGTATAATTTTGTAAAATCTGCCCTTCTCAAATTGGTAGATCTGGTAGATATTTGAACACTTCTAAAAATTAGTGAACGCCTGCAGAATCAGAGCCTTTAGTTTTGGTTCATACTCCTCTGCACAGTAGATCAGCAGTACTTTTAGGCAAGGCATTAGGAAAAGAAACCCTATACCTAAATTTCATGACCTAGAGTCAAATCAACAACAAGTGTATAGGCTTCAAGCTGCCAAAGTTTTGATTTCAAACCACTGTGTACACACACTTAGAATAAGACCCATATATACTGCCACAGATGTCAGCTAGTAGCTGTGTTGTGTTTACATTTCAGAGAGGCTTTTTCTATCACCTACTTGGCAGAAATCTGTGCAGATATCAGGACAACGAGTCAGTTTGGGGTTTTACCTTCTCTAAATGCACATGCAGCCAGAGACAGTGTTTGTCAGGTCAGAGATTTCCCCCAACAGCCTTTCCATTCCTTCAGCCCTACCCGGGGTTTTTTCAGCACCCCCTGGTGCTCTGAATCAGAAATAAAGCCTCCCTGGGATTCCCCCCTAAAGCCATGAATTCCCAAGCAGCCGTGGCAATTTCTGACCAGATGGGAAGCTAGGATGGGGCTCAGCAGGCAGCTGCTGGTCCCTGTACCTGCAAGTCTGCAGGCATCAGGTTGCAGCCCCTGCCAGTTACATCATGCTTTTCCCTCCTTCCTGCCACTTCAAACAGGGCCATTTCATGTTTGAGAAGCAACATCAAACGTGGCAGGTGAGTTCCCCCAAGCCACTCTCTTTGATAACCTCCTCTGAATGCTTTCTGGCTCTGTATCCCCACCAAACACTACTTTTCACCAGCATGTAAAAATAATTTTGTCTCTGCCTTTGCCTTTGGAGTCTAAATATTCGTACTACCTTTTCTTTTATATATATATATA
>NW_009931392.1:0-210 GCF_000696875.1 Nestor notabilis | reverse complement strand
CAGTTGACGTCATCTACCTGGACTTGTGCAAAGCATTCGACACTGTCCCACACGACCTCCTTGTCTCTAAATTGGAGAGACATCAATTTCATAGGTGCTCTATACAGTGGATAAAGAAGTGGCTGGATGGCTGCACGCAAACTTGCGGTAAACGGCTCAATGTCCAACTGGAAAAGAGTTAACAAGTGGTATCCCTCAGGGATCGGTGTT
>NW_009931391.1:5601-5892 GCF_000696875.1 Nestor notabilis | reverse complement strand
ACCATCCTAACGGCTTGTGCAGTCACCCCGCGTATCAATTTGGCGAGGCAGCCAGGAGATCTCTGCCCGGCTGCAGGACCAGCGCGGGGCGAACATGCTCGGCGCCACAGGCCGTTTGCCTGGGGGACCTCCGCTTCTCGTCTGATCTCTGCAGGGGCAGACAACAACCTGTGCCGGCTGCGGAGATAAACGGCTGCTTTTAACTCCACCTCTGGGTAAGTCGTACGACCGCGGCTGCCGGTAGGTCGCGCAGAGCCGGCTGGCGCACAGCCTCCCCCGCACGCAGCGGGA
>NW_009931391.1:0-5572 GCF_000696875.1 Nestor notabilis | reverse complement strand
CCCGTCGGGGAAGCGCGTGCGCCCGCGCCTGCCGGTAGGTCGCGCAGAGCCGGCTGGCGCACAGCCTCGCCCGCAGGCAGGGCTTGCAAGCAGAGACACTCGTCGACCGATAGGGCGACCGCGAGTGATCCTGGTGGTGGATCAGGCGAGTCTGGGAAACTCGATCCTGATTGTGGATCAGCCGAGTTAGGGAAAGTCGTCGACTGCCGGAAAGGCCGCTAGTGATCCTAGGGGTGGATCAGTGCGAGTTCCCGTCTCCGCTGCATCCCACGTCCGGGAGCCAGGAAGGACCTGCTAATGACTGTGTAGGAAGCAGGAGAAGGGTAAGCGGAACCCTTATGAATGAATGTGTGCGTGGTCTGGCTGTGGTGAGTGACATTGTGTCTTGTTTTATGTTTGTCGGCTAGTGTTTGTCTTATATGTGCGTCTTATATGTGCGTATGTTATTTAGTATTAATAGAATAAGACCCGCATTTGGGCTGTGGGGAAAGTGCACGCTCCCGACCCCTGAGTGGCTGTGTCGGAGGAGTGTAGCGCCGGATGACCTTAACAGTGGCCGCACAGTTCTGGCGGCTGCACGGGCCGGGTGCATCCCTTGTTTTGTGTGTGGAAGTGTTGCCACCGTGGGTCCCTGGCACCGTGTTTGGATGTTGTGGCAGTGTCGCGTTTGTAAACGGCAGTGCTGGGGCTCCTCTGTTCGACAGTGGAGTGGGTGCTGTGGTTGCTGCGTTGGGAAGTGCCGGAGAGAGACTGGAGGTTGCCCTGACAGGGCGTTCTCTGGCTCCCCGGGTGTCGAAGGATTTGTATGTGGGAGGGTGCGTTTGGTTCCTGGGGTCTGGGCGGTACGTGTGGAGGGCTGGAGGAGAGCGGTGGGGCATTCATAAGTTTTTGTATATGCCCAATTCTCCAAAGGCTCTTTGAGTAGGGATCTATTAGAACACCTAGAGGCAACTATTACCTTTAAAGGAGGCGAGATCACTCTGGAAGACAATGATCAACAGTATATAGAATTATTGAGTCTGAGCCTAGTTACTACCATTATAAAAGAAGAAGTCAGGGAGGATATACTGGATCAGGTATTTCCAGGAGTATGGGCTACAGATATCCCAGGAAGAGCTAAGAATGCACCCCCAATACAGACTAATCTCAAAGAAGTAAAACAACTGGTTAGAATTAAACAATATCCCCTAAAGAGAGAAGACCAAGAAGGGATTCATCCGGTAATAGAGAACTTCTTACAGTTGGGGTTGTTGAAAGAATGTCAATCTGATTTTAATACCCCAATTTTACCTGTCTGGAAACCTGATGGGACATACCAGATAGTACAGGACTTACGAGCTGTTAATAAAATAACTGAGGATCTTTACCCTGTAGTGGCAAATCCATATACCTTGTTAACATGTTTAACACCAGGACTAACTTGGTTTACTGTTATAGATTTAAAGGATGCTTTCTTTTGCCTCCCTCTCCAGGAAGCCAGCCAGAAAACGTTTGCATTCAGATGGGAAAGCCCTAAGAGTGGGTGCAAAACCCAACTCACGTGGATGGTGTTGCCTCAAGGATTTGAAAACAGTCCTACCCTGTTTGGAGAACAACTTTCAAGACATCTAGAATCCTGGGAAGCCCCACCCGGAGATGGAAAGTTACTGCAGTATGTAGATGATATCTTAATAGCCACCCAGACAGAAGAGGCCTGTGTGACCTGGACGGTAAGCCTCTTAAACTTTTTGGGGCTTCAAGGGTACAGAGCATCTAAGAAAAAGGCCCAGGTGGTGAAACAGAAAGTGATTTACCTGGGCTATGAGATCAGTGCCGGACAACGGACTTTGGGGCGAGATCGTAAAGAAGCAATGTGCCAGACCCCAAAACCCCAAACCGTGAAGGAACTGTGGACCTTCCTGGGTATGACGGGGTGGTGTAGGTTGTGGATTTAGAATTACGGATTGCTGGAGAAGCCTTTATATGCACTCATTGTCAATGGAAACAGGGACCTCCAGTGGACAAAGGCCACACGAGCATTTGACCAACTGAAGAATGCTCTCATGTCAGCTCCAGCTCTAGGACTTCCAGGTGTGAGTAAACCATTCTCTCTGTTTTCCCACGCGAAGCAGGGGGTTGCCCTAGGAATACTAGCACAGGACCTGGGTCCGTACCGACAAGCCGTTGCTTATTTTCCTAAATGGCTAGATTCAACGGCTAAAGGATGGCCTGGATGCCTCAGAGCCGTCGCAGCAGTTATGCTAAATATCCAAGAAGCACGTAAATTCACCTTGGGTCAGAAAATGACTCTGCTGGTGTCCCACACAGTGTCCCCAGTGCGGGAAGTGAAAGGTGGACACTGGCTTTCCCCCCCAAAGATTTCTGAAATCTCAAGCCATCGTAGTGGAACAGGATGATGTAGAAATAGTGGTGACTAACACTGTCAACCCAGCTTCTTTCCTCAGCGGGAACAAAGGAGAACCAGTACACCACGATTGTGTGGAAACGATTGAAGCTACATCTGAAAGACACCCCTTTGGACGATGCAGAAAACTGGTTCACCGATGGGAGTAGCCACGTCGTCATGGGGAAATGACATGCTGGATATACGGTCACCACTAGCAGGGAGGTAATAGAATCTGGACCCCTGCCAATGAACACCTCTGCATAAAAGGCAGAACTGATAGTGCTGACACGAGCTCCAGAGACAGCAAAGGGAAGGAAAATCAACGTCTATACAGACTCGAGATATGCATTTGGAGTTGTACACGCGCATGGAGCCATTTGGAAAGAAAGAGGACTATTGAACTCACAAGGGCAGAACATCAAACACGCACAAGAGATAGTGCAGTTATCGGAAGCTGTTCAACTGCCAGAGAAGGTAGCCATCGTGCATATTAAGGCACACCAGAAGGTGAGTTCGGAATTGGAAGAAGGAAATGAGCTGGCGGATAGAGTGGCAAAAGAGGCAGCCAAAACTGAGGGTGTCATTGAGGGAGCCCTGATCCCTGACGGGGAAATTCCCCTGGAAGGTAAGCCAAATTATAATAAGGAAGATCAGAAATTGATTACAGATTTAGAAGGGACATTGTGCATATTAAGGCACACCAGAAGGTGAGTTCGGAATTGGAAGAAGGAAATGAGCTGGCGGATAGAGTGGCAAAAGAGGCAGCCAAAACTGAGGGTGTCATTGAGGGAGCCCTGATCCCTGACGGGGAAATTCCCCTGGAAGGTAAGCCAAATTATAATAAGGAAGATCAGAAATTGATTACAGATTTAGAAGGGACATTTAATGATGAGGGATGGGCTAGCACAGCACAAGGAAAAACATTTGTTCCCGCTTCTTTATTATGGTCCTTGGTAAGAGGTGAACATCAGAAAACACACTGGGGAACAGATGCCCTTCACAAATACTTGGTGAACAAAATTATAGCCAGAAATCTATACACAACCATTCAGCAAGTGACTCAATAGTGTGATCTCTGCCTCCAAACGAATCCCCAAAATATCCCTAAACCTAAAGTGAGCCAGATTAATAGAGGGAACGGACCAGGACAACAGTGGCAAATTGACTTTACAGAATTGCCAAGAAAAGGGGGGTATAAGTATTTATTGGTTTTAATGGGTACCTTTTCGGGTTGGCCAGAGACCTTTCCAACTAGGACTGCGAAAGCTCGGGAAGTAACAAAAACACTGTTACAAGAAATAATACCACGCTTCGGAGTCCCGGCCACTACATCCTCGGATACGGGGCCGCACTTTTTGTTTCAAAGGTGGTCCAACAGGTTAGCAAATGCTTGGGTATTGACTGGCAATTACATATGCCTTATCACCCGCAATCAAGTGGTCAGGTAGAGCAAATGAACCATCTAATCAACAACAAATTATTAAATTAGGCCAAGAAGCCAACTTGCCATGGCCTCAAGCACTTCCACTTGCCTTGTCAAGAATAAGGGCTAAACGCAGGGCAAAAGAAGGACTGAGTCCGTTTGAGATCTTATATGGCAGACCATGTGGAATTCAAAGAGGCACATCCTCACAGGTGGGAGAAGAAATTATACATAATTATATAATAGAATTAGGAAAGCAACTTAGAAAAGTTGAGAGATGTGTGGCCAGGACTAGGAGCAGGGGACTAGATAGTCCAGTACATAATATAAAACCTGGGGACTGTGTTTATGGTAAGTCTCTTGCAGAAAAAACTCTGGAACCACAGTAGGAAGGACTGTTCGAAGTACTTCTTATTACCCATACTGCAGTCAAGATCCAGGAACAAGCTGTTTGGATTCACCACACTCGAGTTAAGAAGGCTCCAAAAATTACACTGAGTGGTAACAAGCTAAAGCTAATAAATCAAGTTCTCCAAAGAGTAAAACAAGATGCAAGTCACCATTGGTGGGATGTACTTTTTGGATGGTCCCCTACTGCTACTGGCATTCTAAATATGTTATTGCATCCAATTGTTATACTTTTAATATTAGTAAGCATTAGTCTTATTTTATGTCTTATACTATTTGTTTGGACTTAGAAAATGCTGCAGAAAGTGATAGTGCCTATGGAACTATACTGAAACATAATCTCCTAAAGTAAAAGAATTTACTAATCATACAGAAAAGGGAAAAAATTCAACTTGCAACCGCATATAATGAGCCTAATGCTAAACAATAGGTATTCTTGACAAATGTAACATGACCTTCCCAGCTGTATCTTACAGTATTGTTTAACAGGGTTGTTGAACAGAATGGAACAATACGGTCCAAGCTTAAAACTGGTTGAAAACTGCCTTGTGATCTGGACAAAGGCCAAACGACTAAGGAGCATGCGCAACGTTCAGAGGTAAAAAGTTCACACCTGAGGAAGACTCGTTTACTTCATCCTAAGACCCGGCCCACGACCACCGGGAGGCATTGCACAAGCGTAAAGGACCTTTTAGCTAATTATAATACCAAGCGGGGATAGGTTATGAATATGTATAGGCGTGTTGCAGCATCTTCTGAATATGTATACGTGTAGAGAATAAATGTGGAGGGCAAGCACGCTGAGGTGCGCACGCTTTTGGAGGAGCAATCCCCCATGCGCCCAGCGCTGAATAAAGCAAACCTGCTTTCAAACCGGCTTTACCATCCTAACGGCTTGTGCAGTCACCCCGCATACCAGGCAGGGCAAGCTGGGAAACTCAAGGGGATGTAGCGTGGGACCGAACATAAGAGGCACGTAAGAGTTTAAACACCTACGGTGATCTGGCCAAGCACGAAACAAGGCTCAGCAGTTCATGCCAGCACAGGGGAGGGCAGAAACATGGGCAGCGGGTTCTTAGCTCAGTGGAGGACGAAAGCAGCATGCTGGCAGGCTGTGCAAGAAATGCATCGTGAACTGGCTCTTGCAGCTGCGAGTGAGACAATGAGGATGGTAAAGCACCATCTCAGTCCCCGCATCCAGCTTTGCACAGAGGGAGCTAAACTCAGCCCCCTGGAATCTGTTTGCTCATGGTTTGAATTTAGCTCTTTTTTATTTGAATGGCTCCAAAGCAAAAAGGGACCAGAGGTTGTCCAAAAGCCAAATTCACCTTCTCCCTGTTCACTTCCAGCCCCCC